>NW_028301552.1:20597500-20792500 GCF_042242905.1 Orbicella faveolata
AATTTTTATACCTGTCTTGGAAACACTGGCTTAATTAACTGTCAATTACAATTAGCCTGTCAGAGACAAATATTTGACCCCAGTTGGATCAAAACATACACTTCAGGTAAGTGCTAAAAAATTATGAAAAATCTGCTATTTAAACCACAGTTGTATACATATGTAGAACTGCAACTGCAGATTCCTACACACCTTTGTTCTCAAGTTCCACACAGGGTGACCAGCTATTTCAGGTCCAATAAATTGCTCTATGACATTCAAAAGTCGCTCATTTGTCCACAGGTCTTGAAAAGCCTTGTAAAAATGAGATTAAAAACGTGAGATTTCCATGTTGGGAGTACTAGAATTTTCGGAGATGATCCAATCATATCTGATGTCTAAAGACATTAATTAATCAATGATTTCAATATGCTTGCAGTAACTTATGGGTGTATTTTGGACACAATAGAGTGGGTCTTGGTAGGGAAAGACCCACTCTAGTGGGTCCAAAAGACACCAAACAAAATTCCTTGACCTCAGTCCTGGGATGTGTTTAGTCAAATATCACAATACCAGCATTTTTCCTTCTATGACTGGAGAATTGAATTAAAATTTTTAAAACTTCTACATGCATGGGCAGATTCTTTTTCTTGCATTATATATGCGCAATCTAATTAATTCACCTATTTTTTGGAAGTGTGCCAGCTGAGGCCTTTTAAGGTTACAGTATACCTTCAGATCGGCAATTTTCTTCAAATTTGGATTTTTGGTTCAAACTAATGGTCGAAGAGTAATCTCTAATTTCTGAAAACAAAATTGAAAAAAACCTAATATTGGCGGAGAAATGGATGTTTTACGTTATGGCCGGAAGTAAAAGTTCCCTCTTGATTGACAGCCCTATAACGTGTATGCAATCAACCGAGACTACTTTCGCGGGAATATTACCGATATTGATACCACGAATTGGCTGGCTACTCAGTTAATCAGCATTGTTAATCCAAGCATTTTTCGTGTTAGATGTAATTCTATTAAGTTATAAGTAAACATGGACCATGGAAAAGTCCGTTTACCAGTTCGAAAGAGCGAAGAATGAATAAAAATACATCAATGAGTGAAGAAGCGAAAGTTGGCCTCGCGGATGAAGCTACGGACGTATCAAGCGGGCAAAAAGATCGAGTCAAGAGAAGAGAAAGGTTGTGTAAAATTTGGGAACTCGACAGCGATAACAGCGATGTTTACAGTGACTCTTTTGTTGAGTTCGATACCGATGAATCGTCCAACTCATTGAGATCCATTGTAATATTATCCATGCACATTTGCTCTGCCGCACTTTCTTTTGTTTGTTCTCGTCGCCCAGCTACTCTAACGTTCGTATCCTTTTTCGTCTTCCCCATTTTGCCAAACCAGCTTCAAGAAAAACCCAGCTGCAGAAAAATTATCTCTCCGCCTTGAGCACATTGCGAAACGCAAGGTTTTTTTTGCAGATTCACGCGTAAATTTCACCGCGAGTTAATGGTAGTAAATTTTCCAAGCGCTGATTGGCTCAGTGATCTGAGAACCCAGTTGAAGGCGTTTGTGGGCGGAGTTTGTTTGCGAAGTAAGATATTTTTCTTAGCGCTGTTTTCTCGGATAAATTTTTTCACTTGAAGCAGACACTTTAAAGAGTTACAACTCAAACGGAATTTGTTTGTTTGCCCTCAAATTTGGACAGTAGCTAGATTAACATATAAAAAAGAAAAACGTGTCTGCGAATTGTTTATTTCGAAATATTTTTTCTCCGAGAGCGATTTTTGTACGATCACTTCACATTTTTTTAATCCTATTTCGAAAATGTTCTGTAACTTTTTACTACAATTGAATATGGAAAAACGCAGACACGCTTTTTTAGTGCTTTTTGTCCTGAAACCGAGGAAAAAAATAAATTGGCGAAAAACAAAATTCGCTTTGACTTGTAGCTTCCAAAAGGTGATTAGGACGCTTGCATTTGGTGACCGTGAAAAAATTGGCAATTCATTTTATTTCAAAATTTTTGGTATGGTTTGATAGCCAGCTCTATAAGCTTTAATTTGATATAGGGGCTAAGGTATCTACAGCTTAAACCGGACGCGCTACATCGCTTGGACGCGAGACACCCCTGAAGGTATACGGTAACCTTAAAAAGCTCAATTGATCGAGTTTAATGCAGTCACCTGGCAACCCAGTGAGACCGGAGTCCCATATATAAAAGGAATGGGGATGTTTGTTGGAAATTTTGAAGGGGGGGGGGGGGGGGAGGGGGGAAGTCCCCTAAGAGGCACCAAGATCCTGTGTTGTGGGCATAGCTTGAAATATTTTTTACCCCTAAGAGGTACCAAGTTAAAAACAAGACATCTTGTGCCATATATTTTTTGACATAAGCTAAAGGGTACCATCAAAGATCCCACTATGGACCTTTTGAGGCTGAATACCCTAAGAGATACCTGAAAACCGTGTTTTTAACCCCTAAAAGGTATGATAAGCACCCCATACTTTTTATATGGAAGTACACCCTGATACTGGCATGATTTCAAAAAAAATATGTGAATGGCTATTAGGCAGGTCTGAGATCAAAGTTGTTGACCCACATGCATGAGTTCAGGTACTAAACACAGCTGCACCTTTATATATGTTGGATTGGCAATATACCTTTGGCATGACTCCATGTTTGTGTAGCAGAACTGCAGCTCCTGGGAACTCTTTCTCAATCAATGTCAATCTTGTGTAAAATGAAGCATCTGCATATTTATCTTTATGTAATTAAAACAAAAACTTATAATGAGTTATGATCACATGATCGAGTAGATGATGAAATAACCTGACATGGTTAGGTATGGGCGCTCTCACATTTAAAAGTTATTTGAACCCCCTTCTATCTAATGAACCATGTAGAGGGTTAAGGAGAAGATAGTAGTCTGGGGCAGAGTTTGAGTATAATTATAGCTGCTTTTAGATTCAAATACCATGCTGTCATAGGGGAATTATATTGATATTTACCCTTAATTTTTCTAGCATTATAGAGCTTCTCTGCTAGTTGGTCCACCAGTTCACATATAGCTGCAATAACAGGCTCCAATTCACTCCTTTCAAAGAAGTTTGGTACCAAGAGGAATCCCTAGAAATAATATATATTTTGACAAGCCATAAGAATTTATTGAAGAATGGTCAGATACAGCAAAGTGAGACAAGTTAATTATTTGTGTATCTAGGGTGTCTTTGGTCCAAAACAAAAGACTATTAATAATTGTTTTGTAGCATTCACTCTCATTTAATTTTGCACTAGTTTAATAATTATTAATACTTTAATTAAAAGAGCTTGATTACATGAAGCCCATTGTTCATTAACTTTGTTTTTAAAATGTTGCTTAGCCCAGTGTTACGTAAAAAGAACTGTCAGCAGATGGCTGACATTTTTTTTTGGGAGCTGTTCTTCACATTACCCATTTTCCTATTTCCTAGCTAGGGAACTGGAATGGGAAGAGTGAAGGGGGGAAGGGAGTGGGGAGGGGGGGGGGGAGGTTGTTGGAAGGGAGGTGTGTATCAACTGGAATGAAAGACTGATGTGCTGCTGCTGAAGTCGTGACTATATTTTCAAGCCCCTGGGCATACTAATTATGTCCTGGGGAAATTGACTTCCGGGGTCTCTGAGGAAGAATGAGGAAGAATGAGGAAGAATGAGGAGTGACAACGTAACAGAAAAAAAAAATGTCGACAAAGGTACAGCAAAATTAACCTTATTTTACCTGATCGAAGTACTGTTTGACTTGCTCGTCAGTAAGCTGTCCAGACTTCTTTTCTTGGGAGATTGACTTTTCTGGCGGATTTGTGAAAATTTCTGGTACTGTTGAAGTGTAAGTGGGCATGATAAGAAAAAATCGTAAATAAGCTTAACCTTATTTAAAGTCCTAGAATGTTCTGTGTTTAACCAGAGATAAACAAAGAGGCTACAGCTAATTAAACTTTTATAACATGAACTGCAGGCCACAAGCGACTACAGGTTTAACATCATGTGATCTGAACATCATTAGTCTCAATTTACAAATCTATCTATCTTTCGTCACGCAATTTTAACAAATAAGTGTGCTGACGTACCTATCAGAACGTATCTTGGGCAGCCCTGGGCTAAATTTCCACAATGGGTCTGGGGTGCCCATTTTTTGTTTCCAGAGACTGAGGGGCATAGAAAAATAGCTATTCTTCCGTGATCCTGATTAGAAGTCCTGGTTAAATTTCAATTTCACATCCAAAGAAAGAATGCAAGTTCAAAATCCCGTAAATTACAAACGCCACGAGAAGGGATAGGAGGGGTGGTGCATAGCCGAGATTCCGAGAGGGACTGTGACTTGGTAGCGAGAACGCTTTAGATTTCAGCGCGGGCTCAATAACTAAAGTTTGTAAACATGGCGCCTGGGAACGCGGAATCACAACAATGCTGACATTTGCTATTACATTTTGACGCTAATGCCGGACTTTGATTGTCACATGTTTACTGGAATGGTTTCTTGAGATGTTACTTTAAATGAGGAACTCTGGATTGTAGGAATGGAGAAGGCCCAAGGTGAGTCTCGAGAACACTTTGACGGGGTGTTTCATGTTTTGACGAAGAATGGAGATCTTCCATTCTTTGCTCTTGGCTTTCAGTTTCTACAGATGTTTTTGTTCTCTGTCTCCTCGTACTTCACTGTCAGTGTTAAAATGACCCTAATATTCTTTCAATCGATCACTTATCCAATATTTTATATGCACATTGTGCGGTAATTTGTACGGTCTCAGACGTAATTGTACAATCTGCATGCGTATGCAGGTTCTTGTTCATATGTAATTTAAGGAATGACTCTGCACCTAGGCATATTTTAAAAGCGTGGTGGACAAACTGCTTTGATGTTAGCTGTTTAAAATGACCCTGATTCAAAACTGACCCTAATTTCCCTCCATTAGATTACCTTCCAGTATTCTATTCACACTGTACAATGTCTTGTACGATCTGAGACATTGTACAATCTTCATGCAATTCATTGTTCATGCAAGAAATGACTTTGTAACGAGGCATTTTTTAAAAGCGTTGTAGACAATCTACTCAGATGTGGGACTGTGCAAAATAAAATAGTTATTGTTGAACTGCTTGTCTGCTGTGAGCATTTGATCTAAATCAGATGCTCTGGAGCAATATTCCATCCATGCCAAGGTCTGGCTTAACTGCAGAATGCAGGGCCACTTTTCAGACTACATTACATGCTAATTGAGGTGTATTGTGGGCTCATCACTTGATTCCATGCTATATTATTTAGCTAGCTGATGTCCACTCCTTAGTCTATTCCTAGGTCTTACCACAAGGTGAAGTGTGAAGTGGCCTCCAATGGTTCACTAGATTGCTTTAATCATACACATGCTGATATGCAGAATCTAGTTGTGTATCTCTGGTGACCAAACTAAGCTATGTGGGCTTCATTTCACTGGGGAGTTTCAACACTGACTTTCAATAATGTGCAATTAGAATTGTCTAATTATACCTTTCTCATTCTTTAAACATTCACCGCAATGGTGAGCTGGCTAGAGTCAAGTCATATAAATATATATCTAATCTTTTGTGTTCTTTGATGACTGATGGCTCATGGCTCATGGCTGGCAGGCCACAAGCAGTCAAGCTACTAAAATTAAAAATAAAATTAATATATATCATTCTTGTTTTTAATAATATTTAAACCGCAACTGGAGAGTTGCAGAGTCCTCAAGCCACTTAGATATATACCTTTCTCTTTCAGTCTTTGAACCTTCACCAAGCAAACTGCCAAGCCATTGAGCTACTTAAATTTATATCTTTCTTGTTCTTCAATGACTCACCACATTTGTGAGCTGCTGAGCTGACCAGCCCCCAAAACATACATCTCTAAATCTTAAAGTAATTGTTATATCAGTGACGCTGTTCACTCATGTCCAATACTGTCGAGTAGATTCCATCGGAAAAGAGAACTTTCTATTCGTTGTTGATCGGAACACTTGTCGGATTGTCACTAAAATTCTCCATTCGACGAATCAAACGAATCGATCGAATCCACAAAGTTACACTGGGGCCCTGCCACAAGAATAACGTGAAATACTTTCTAAGTCCCGCTAATGAGATGCAATTTTCCGATCGACAACTCAACCTGTCGGATCATCAATAACATTCTCCATTTGTCGAGTCGAACGATTTGTAAGATCCCTTTTTCCAGTGGAATCTTCTCGACAGTATTGGACAACCCTCACGCTGTTAAAGGAATATAAAGTCTAAGCACGTATATATATAGTTGGCCTCATTGAGCGAGTCACCCCATGTTTCAGATAGTTTTCCCTTCCAAGTCATTTTTGTGATTGGCAGGGTCATGTGACGTGATATGGTCAGGTATTCTCACTGCAAAGTGATCTTTTAATATTAATAAACCAATGTTGTGTTGTTATAAATATTTTTTCTACAGATTTCCTTATTGGAAGAGATATTGTTCTGGCAGAATTAGAACCACTGAGTGAACTCCTAGACTCTCTGCCACATAAGGTACAGTTTGGTCCCAAGAATTTGATGGGCCATGTGTGGGAAAGAACCAAAGAACATGGAGTAAAGAATCTATTTCACGCTTTGAGAGGGAGAGCACAGGACAATTTTAAATCCTTGACCATTGACTACACCTGTCTGGATGTGTCATTTGATGCTATTGTGCTTGGGACAAATTTAGGAATTATCCTCCTTTATGATCGGACTTGTAGCAGGTTGTCAAGGCTGCCATCAGAGGTTTGCTCGATAGTTTTTTATTAAGTGTAATTTGAAACTATTAATTAGGATAATATTTACTGCTCATTTATCCTGTGAAGGAAACGTTTTACTGCGCATGAATTATTGAGACAGGAAAGCTTTGTCTACATCACATAACAGCTAGTGTGCACTTTGGTTGCTGAAATCTCAGATTTGTGTGAATTTTGATTTCAGTTTTGTTACATGTACTTTCCACAGAGGTTTTCCGTTCCCATTTTCTGTCTTTCAGCTTTGATGTTGAACAATCTAGAACTCCACCAAATATAAACAATGAAAAACATTACTGTAAAAGAGAGATTAAAACTTTGAGGCAATGAGTAACTTTTAATCATTGATGGCCATCTCAAGTATTGCTGATTCAGATGAGCAACCCAGCTCAGTACACTTATTTACAAAAATACAGTATATATATATTTGTTCACTTCATGAATTTAGCTTTTCAGTGAACTACAGACATGTCATACAGTATTTGGCCATGTATCGACCTCATTTTAGTCTTATCACCCATTTGTAAGGTAATTGTCTTGTGCCTTGCTTGTTATACATGTATACTTGTATGCTTGATCTCCTATTTAATTTGTGTACATCACAAATTTATAAAAGGCCTACTGCCTTTTTTTTAATTGTGACTCTTCAGGTCACTCACGAACAAGCCAAGTGTATACGGCTGTTACCTGCCCACAGTTACACAGCTGTAGGCTTCAACAGTGGTTTGGTTACCATCTTTACCTTTGTGCTGGCGTCACAAGGGTTTGGCAAGGTGGGATTTATATCAGGTCGTAAGGTTCTGTAATATCAGTCTTGAGATAATAACTATAAACATTATTTATAATCAATACTATACATTATGATAGAAATTTTATGACCTGTTACATTCAATCGTAAAATCATGTTCTTCGATATTGAGCGACACACATCGTGGATGGTATATTCTGAAAACAGAAAGGAAAAAATGCATTTATTGACATACATCTGAGTAAGTTTTTGAGTTTATTATATGGAATATGTCTCAATATTTCAGTCTTTGTTGTCCTGGTTCCTTGTCTTCTATGAAGTTTCAATTTATGAATTTAAAAAAGTGTGTCTCAACATCAAGAAAACAACTTTTTTTCGGTGTATCTACCAACATTTACAGTTCATGAATAGAGGGTTCCCCCCAAATTTTGAATTAGTCTGAGAACATTTATTTTATTAATAGTAGGTGCTGCTAAGCAATCAGAAACCTGTCGCCAAAACAAGAAAGAGGGACATCAATCAGTTATTTAATGCCATAAGCATTGTCTCCCCAGAAACTTACTTTCCTGAATACCACTGTGATGTCATGGAATTTAAGTGTAATGTTGAATACAGCCTACATACCCTGGCCTATTAGCCAATTGTGGCAGTTTATTGGTATTTAATACTGAGAACCCTAAGAGAAGCAAGTGGTAAAGTGAGATCTTGATTACTTTCTCCTACGCAGCCTCAGACCCTGCATGTCAGTGGTGCACATAACAGTCCAGTGACCTGCCTGGAATGGTCCCCTGATGGTGAACTGCTCTATAGTGGGGATGTTCTGGGCAAAGTTTATGTCACTGTTATTAAGTTCCGAGAGGTATGTATTGAATTTACTGGTCATTTGGCCACAGTGTGTGCTCTAGATTTTGTTTTGGAAGGCAAGCTTCACATGTTTTACTTTTTACCTAGCTAGTCTAGGGTTAGGAGAGGGGGAACAGCAACACATTTTTTTACGGGTAGCATTGCTTTTTCAAACTTTAGTTGTACAACACAGATAATTTGTGGTATTACATTAGTCCCCCAAGGACGTTTGTCCACTATTCCAGATATATTTTTACTTACTAGGGGTTGACCCAGACAGCCTTGGTGTTACAAGAACCAAGTCCTATCATCCAACTGTCGTATTCATGGGAAGCTCTGTTGATTTCTTCTGAGAAAAGAACTGTTCTCTGGGATTTCCATGATGAGAAGGCCACTCAGGTTGGACAGAAGGAAAGAAAAAGGTGTAACAAAAATTATATAAATAACCTTTTCAGATTTAAATTCTGTTGAGTCGTTTTGTAATTGTAGTCCTTGTTGCTTCTGGATGTGTCTGCTTCAAAAAAGTTGTTAATAGTAACTCAAAACGTGGAGAACGAGGATAAAAAGCTTCATTACTTGATCAACTGTTTCCATCGGGGGTTTGGGAAAGTGAAAATTAACAACCTTATAAAATCTACATTTTTACACAGAATAGTATGTAATGGTTTTGTCTAAAATGTTTTGTACACAGTCATAGTAGAAATTAAATCAGGATCATGTTTGAGTATAGAGCAGTTTTCATTTATGTGTCGAAAATAATTCACTTTTTCTTTGGTTTTGCATCACTACACTAGTTGATTGATTTAAACAAAAAAACTTGCGCCACTTTCTCATCTATCAGAAGTAAAACCAAACCCAGTTGTGACTCACTCACACTCGTTTTCCCGCGCTTTGCGTCGTTTACGTGTATCTGCTCTGAGTTTTGACTGGTTCACTAGATTGTCTGTGGTCTTTGTGATTCGTCAGAGTGATTAGTTTGGTTTTGGTTTAATGACAGTCAATTGAAAATTCTAAATGGTCCATCATTATAATCTTGTTCCTTAGTCCTGGACGATACGGTGCCTTATTTTACCCCCCTACAAGAGGGACATCCGACGATAAGTTGAAGATGTCACCAGACGTTTACACCTCCCGGCCAGGCCTCAGGTTATGGACTGCTGATATCAACGGCAAGGTTTCCGCTACCCTGATGTACAAGGGTTTGACCAATGAAAACCCCCCGGGTATTACGATCTTAAACCCCCTTCCGCCCTGTTTCACGAGACTTCCCTCCGACTACCAAGCTCAGTTCGGTCCCCTGAGACTCTACCATGGGCAGTTCTTTGTCACGTGGGATGTGTCCCGCCTGTGGGTTCTTGACACGTCCCCCTGTGCCCTGGTTGGTTACCATGACAACCTGGGTGACATTGTGGATGTCAGCACGGCTGGTCACGAGATCTACGTTTTGCAGAGGGGAGGGGAGAGGCTATTGATGAAGTTGACTTTAATTCCTAAACTGGCCAATCCTTTGCTTGATGTTGTGGAGCTTATGGAACGCAGTTTTAAAAGTGAAGAGCAGGAAAACGAGAAGCAACAGGAACCAACTGCTGAAGATAGGGTGTCTAAGTTACAAGTAGAAGCAAGCAGTAAGGTTTGTTCTTAGTTAGAAATTCGCTTGTCGGTCGAACATTCCCAATAACAGCCAGTCATCTCGTCAAAACAGTGCAAATGTTTCATTCCAGTAACATGTACTGAACATGGCAAGTGTCATTAATAATATTATGTATGAATAGTTATTCTAACATGTGAGTTACGTTTTAGTGTGTTAGGTGTCTACGTGAAGCACGTGGCGTTTTTACTTGATTTGTGAATAGCGTCTTGCATGTTGCAATTTAAGGTGTTACATGTTAAGCTTGACCTTGCTAAATTCAAGCTACGCAGATCCCTTATCATCTTTGAGTGTTTTTTTTTAAAGCGAAAATGCTCGCTAACTCCTTTTAAGGTTTGTAGACACTACTGCTATAACTATGATGGGGAGTAGCCGGTACAAACTGTAGATTGATTCAGTTGTTATGTGTTTTTCAGGAGGAGATCACTGATCCTGCTCCGAGTGAAATCGCCGACTCTTCCACAACTATCCGTTCACAAACTGTCAGCGAACCTGACCCATTCAAAAAGTTTCAAGATATAAGACATCAAGATTTTGGGGAGATTGTGTTTCGAAAAACTAAAAAATCGAAGAAGAAAGCAAACAAAGGTACGTTTATCAAATGGGTTTTCCTGAAACCAAATCCAGTGAAAGATGAAGTAGGGTACCAGAGTGGTCTAACAGTTAGCAATTGGATTTCGTTCCGAGTACAACGGAGACCAGAATGTTTATTGCGTGAACTGGAATATTTATACCATGAGCCACATCGAAAGCTACTCAATACATATCTCCGTTAGGTAAAGGTAAAGTCTGCATATGAACCAATGCAAGAGGTCCACCAGGCCGGCGCTTATCTTCGTTTTCTATAGCATTAAACGACTAGGAGTATTTTTACTCCTCCCTGGATGGGATGCTAGTCCATCGCAGGGTTACCCCCAGCATTAAGTTCGCCGGTATCCATTTATACACCTGGGTGGAGAGAGGCACTGTGAGAGTTAAGTGTCTTGCCCAAGAACACAACACAATATCCCGGGCGAGGTCTCGGGCCCGGACCGCTCGTTTCGGAGACGGACGCACTAACCATAAGGCCGGCGTGCTTCATACACCTGTCCATTTTAATGGACACCTGTCTATTACATGTAATTGTTATTAATCACTTATCCATGCACTTGACGAATAATAAACACTCTCATAAATATGTTGGCTCAAGATATTCTCGTTTATACATGTTGGTGGTAGGTTTTTGAAATTCAGTGTGCCATTGTGGGAAGTTGCCCTCTAGACTCTCAATTCCATGTCTCGTTTTTGATCTTGTGGTAGAAAAAAAAATCATTTTAAACGAAACATAAACGTTAGTACATGAAGTTTCGGCGTTTCTCGTCGCCAATATCAAATACACATTTTTAAGTCATACGGTTCGAATATATATTAGTTTATATGGTTCGAATATATATTAGTTTATAGGTATGATCGTGTAGTATTGTTTTTCCAAATGTAGATTCTGTCCACAAAACAACTTCAGAGCCCCCTGATGATACGAAAGATCAGCCGGCCGCAAGTGATGCTCCAAGCGATGTCACTGACTTCTCCCTACCTCCTGCACCGGATTACAGTCAAGATTCTCTTGACCTGGTGGACCCTGCTTCAAAAAGACTGTCCAACATCTCGTCGGATTTCGACTCTGGTGAAAGAAGTAGTGCAACGTCCTCTGGACATTACCAAGACTCAGGCGGAGAGGGAGAGGACGCTTCTGCGCAGCCTCATTTAATGATTGTTCACGTTACTAAAGAAGGCACGCAGGAAAAACATGAAGTCCACATTGACTCCCGTTATACCACATGCGTGACGCAAGAAAATTCGAGTATTGAGGAGCATAGTGCGACTTCTCCAAACAGTTGCGTGACAGACGCAGACATCGGTAATGCTCCAGAAGATGAGGTGACGTTGGAACAGACGGATGAACTCAGTGCATCGCCTTCTTCTGCCAATGTTTCTGAAGACACATTATCAGTTGACAACAGTTTGGGAATGGATTCTGTGTCTCTGTCGACAAGCACAGTGATGGAAGACACTGAAGACGTTACGCTAAGCCCAGAAAAGTCCTTCAGCACCGACTACTTGCCAGATATTTACTCAAACACACCGATGAACATCTCCGACGCTACGTTCTCGGATGGTTCGGTGGAGAGATCGCATCGTTCAAAAACCCGGTCAAAGATCGGATCATCGTCTTCACTGAAAGCTGGCAGTGATGCTCAAACAGACTCCGAAGGCACTCCCCCTGTGTCCCTCGACTCGGAGGGTGCTGAAGAACTCAGCGACGCTGCCTCATGGCCCCGGACTCTCGCAGAGAGGACCATGAGCGATCTTGAAATAGTGAACCATGAGGATGCACCTCCTCTTGAAAGGTCCCCATCTACTAGCTCTGGCTCCTCGCTCCCGCGGTCCCCAGGTTCGACTAAGCAAGGGCTGCGTCTACTCGCGGACAGCTGGGCGGAATACTACGCACCGGGGCAGGGGTACTTCCAGTTTGTTGCTGTCTCCGACACCCATATTTGGTGCGTGACAACTAATGACCATATCTATTACTGCCCCACCCATTTCTCTGTTGTGACGTGGACTCAGCTCAGGGGCTCGGCGAGAATGATAGCTGTCAATGACACCGGGGACGTTATTTGGTGTATTGACCGCAAGAATTACGCGCACGCTCGAACAGGAGTAAACGCGAATCGTTTAACAGGAAAGAAATGGCAGCCAGTGGAGAAGGACATGCGTTACGTGACTGTTGAGAGGTCAGCGGTGTGGGGAATAAAGGTAAATTGCTGTGATCTCCCGGGGGGGCTTTTTCATGTGGAAAGGAGGGGTATGTTCGTCTGAAAATTTACACTGAATCCCCGACGACCCTTCAGTGTGACTAAAACCCCACACCACATACATAAGAATTCATTGTTCGTTGGTTACAAGTTAATTCACGTGAACAGATGAAAGAAAAGTATATTTGACCTGCTAGTCGCTTAACCACAAAGCGTTATAGCTGCATAGCTATGAAGCTAAGAAGCCTCACAGCTCCGTGGCTTCGTAGCTTTGTGGACTCGTAGCCTCGTAACCCCGGAGTCCCGGAGTCCCGGAGTCCCGGAGTCCCTTAGACCCGTAGCCCTGTAGCCACGTAGACACGTTGAGAAATGTGTCTATTCGCTCTAAAATCGTTAAAAAGGGAAAAGTGTTAGCCTGAAATATCAGTCCTCTCCCGCCCTCAGCCTAATCCCCGGGCGAGATTAGGCCGAGGGCGGGAGATGACTGACATTCCAAAAAGTGTCCGCGTATCCAGTTTTATTTTTCTTTTTCTGATGGGGATGAGTTTTAGCTTAGCTTCCACAGTAACATTGTACTCCACCTTGTGTTCTCCTGTTGAATTTTGGTTCGATTTATAGTGGCACTGTACGATGGCATAGAATTTATTGAACCTTTCATTAGTCTCCTACGCAGACTCTCTTTGCGCTCGTCACGCAATCTTCCTCCCCAACAGATGTCTGCTGAGACAAAAAGCATACTCCTTTCCCTTTGTTTGTAAAGATTATCTGGAGATCACGTGGATATTACTTTACAGGCGATCAGCGCCGGCGCATTGTGCATTAAAAAGCTAATTATAAACTGAACAGGCTCCCTTGACGTGAGAACTACAACTTGAACTGTTGCGTATCATGTTAACGGCAACGCTTTCAAAGTAAATTACGTACAATTTTTCTAATCCCAGATCTAATCCAGTCCGAGTCCGAACACTTCATCTATTTCTCGGCGAAATATACTAGTTTTTTGGAAGGGATTCAAACAGAACATCGCAAATGTCTCACACACTCGACGAGATGCCACCCTAGTATTTTAGGGTCTTGAGATCACTCCTCAAGGGATGTGTCGAAAACGAAGACCCAAAAACGAAGACCGAAGACCAAAGACCCTGTGGTCTAAAACGAAGACCCACTGGTCTTAAACGAAGACTAAAACGAAGACCCACCGGTCTAAAACGAAGACCCACTGGTCTCAAACGAGGACCCACTGGTCTAAAACGAAGACCCACCCGTCTTCGTTTTATTATTATAAAACGAAGACCCACTGGTCTAAAACGAAGACCCACTGGTCTAAAACGAAGACCCACCGGTCTAAAACGAAGACCCACTGGTCTAAAACGAGGACCCACTGGTCTAAAACGAAGACCCTGTGGTCTAAAACGAAGACCCACCCGTCTTCTTTTCTTCGTTTTAGACCAGTGGGTCTTCGTTTTAGACCGGTGGGTCTTCGTTTTAGACCAGTGGGTCTTCGTTTTAGACCACAGGGTCTTAGGTCTTCGGTCTTCGTTTTCGACACATCCCTTCTCAAGTTCCCGCAGGCTTCCAGCATTTGAGGCTAACTAAAGTCTGCGTACGAACACGTCCATCTTGCGTATTTAATTCTCTATAGCTTGTTGCCGATAAGGGATTTTAATCGACGTTAATGCCGACATACTCGTTGAAAAGCAAGGAAGATATCCCTTGAAGTCTCTTGCAAAATTTCTCTGGGTCCAAAGTTCGCTGCCGTGGTCGGCAAGTGCGCTGTGTTTGGGCTAAGTAAATGACCCTGTATTTCAGCAGACGTTCGTGGGGGAGGAAGATTACGCGACGAACCCAAAGAGCGTATGTGTAGGAGGCTAGCTTTGCATATGGTTTACGTGATTGTTTGTAACACCCTCTAAATAATCAGAGAAGTAATTTCTAGACTAGCGAGATCGCTGGGTAAGACACAATTGTACGACTCACGTGACAAACTGTTTTCCATTTTAGTTGAATGGTGATGTTTTCGTGAGAACAGAGGTTTCGAGGGATAGCCCGACAGGCAAGGGATGGCGGACTATACAGACTGACACCAGATTCATGCAGGTGTCTTGTTTTGATGGGATGGCTTGGTTCTTGGACAGGACAAACAACATTCACGTGTACAAAGGTATTGTGCACTGCAAACACCTCCCCCCCCCCTCCCTCCACCACCACCCCCACCACCTCTGACCAGGCATCCTGAGTAGAATCGAGTGAATCTTTAGCCCCCTTAGCACTACCCTTTTTTTCAATTAACCATGACCATTATCTAATATCTTCTTATGGTGATGATGTTCGTCCATCGCAGGCGATGATGACCTCTGACAACCCTGTGAAAATTAGGTCGGGGCTGGATGTGTCTGGAGATGGCTGGAGAGTCCAATCCGGGCACAGAAGTGGCTCCCACACACAGCGAAGATGTTGGCGCGGGGGTGGGGGGGGGGGGGGGTGGGGAGGGGGCAGTAGGGGGTGTAGCAATGCAGTGACAGGCGTACAGGTTATTAGAGGAAAAGAGCTGATCACTAAGAGTGAATTCCATCCAATAACGACGATGTTCTTTCAGGGGTTCACGAGTGCTGTAACAGTTTTACAAGCAATTTCAGGTTTTCTGGTGTGAAACGCATAGTATGTTGCTGCCACTGAATAAAGATATAATGTCATGTGTTGTCCTGTTCTCCTAGCTTGTCAGTCATAAACCACCGTAGCGCTAGAGGTTGAGATGTCAAACAAAGCACTCGTTCATGCAGTTTCATTGGCCGAAAATTTGAAACGCCAGCTTAACGACTCGTGCGACTATCAACTTTCTTGTTTCTCCAACTTTACTTTTATTTATATTTTACTCGCAGATGAGAACTCTTCGAGTCCCTCACAGAAAACCAACTGGGAGACACTGCAAGGTATGGTCGTTTCAAGGGGATGACTTTAACCGGCAACTTTAATTTCTAAGCCTATATTGTTATAGAGCAGTTGTAAAAGTATGGTGCGTGGTTTTCGGTATTTGGGTGCCCAGGAAGTGCTTGTTTCCTTCATATACAGTCTATATGACCTTTATTTACCCTCCGCAGTTTATAGCACAAAGGCTAGTGGGGCCGAGCAAACAACTGAAACAAATTAAATGAGTCAAGAGAAATTGAACATAACATTGTTAAGAACCCCAACTGGCCGGAGGCAAACCAGTTGGCCATTTATAACCGAACATGGCGCATGTTCGATTAGCTTTGATCACACCAAATTCCTTGTCGTACGTGTAGAGTGGTGCTGCATGAGTGTTGATTTATGCTAGGCATTCTGCGTGGAACATATAATGCAGTATGCAGGTATGTGTACTATAATGTGCACATCCGAACTGAAAGGGAGAAGCACAGATGGTCGGGTGCTGTTTGTAATTTTATAAGCTACTTTAATGGATGTTTTTCTAACATTTGTTCTCTCTTAGATGTTTCCGCAAAGTGGGTTTGTCTTGGTATCGAGGGAGTGGCGTGGATTGTTGACACGAAGGGATCCCTTTGGTTTACTAACGTCAACCGGGACAATCCAACGGGCGACACGTGGTACCAGGTCTCTCTCGGCCAGTACTTGATGCAAAACCGTAGCTTACTCGAGACGCTGTGGTCCTGGGTTCTACGAGGAGATGACATCAAATTATTAACCGCGAGCCCGAGAGCAGGAGTCTGGTTGTTAGACAGTGGTGGCCGTCTTCAGGCTTCGCATGGCCACCTTCTGGGAACTCGGTGGGATTCCATAACACCGCAAGGCGTTGCAAAGTCTGTGTTCTGGTCGTATCTCTCCGCAGGATCATACAGGGGTGACACGAGTCACGTGTGGGCTTTGCAACCCAATGGAGAGCTGATCTGCTTCCAGCCGGGAAGTCACCCGCTTATTGTTGAACCCCCGCATGGTAAGGTATTAAAACTCATATCGGCATCGGGTTCTAATCTTTGGGCGATCACGCACAATTTCAAAGTCGTACAACGCTTGGGAATTTCCGGCGCTTGCCCGCAAGGGTTCGGATGGGTGGACTTGTCACTTCGTCAGTTCGGCGTGGGTAAGGTTTACCACCTGAGCTGTGGTGCGCTTAGCACCTGGGCAGTAGATGACACGGGGAATGTCTGGTTAAGGATAGGAAAGGAAGATTCCTCGGACCCTACGGTCACCCAGGCCTGGATCCCTGTCGATGGGAATCCCCTACCTGGATGTCGTTTTGCCAAGGTGGCCGTAAGCCCAGCGGATCGCGTCGTCTGGGCAGTAGACGATCGTAACAATGCATATGCGCGCCGCGATGTCACGCCAAGCTTTCCTATAGGTACCTCTTGGGAGGTGGTACCTGGCACGGGAGTGCGTGACTTGGCTATCAGTGAACACATGGTTTGGGCCACTTGCCCCGGTGGTGATATCGTCTGTCGTTACGGGGTCAGCGAGGATAATTGCGTAGGACATTACTGGAAGAAAGTTCCTGGGAATTTTGAGCTGATCTCTGTCACACCGGATGATGAGCTTTGGGCTGTCGATCAAAACGGTCAGCTGTTTCTGCGCAAAACTCGGCATTTTTATGGAACCCAGTCGCCCTTCAGGCCTCGGACATACAGCGCGTTGTTTTCTGGAGAAGAAGATTGGGAATTTATATAATAAGAATAATTGTAATGACTCGAGACATGTCACATTTAACTTTTTGTAGATGAAATTTAATTATGATTTAGTAATTCAGAGATGTAAAATAGACGAAGTTTCTTGTGAGATGATCCAAACCAATAGAGTTATTTAAAGACTTGGACTCATGTGACATACCTTCACCTTACACATTACGTGGTTCATGCATTGCTCGTGAACAGGGAGCTTTATCACATGATAAATGTCCAAGAAAAGTCGGTGTTCCACGTGACCACGTTTGACCAGAAAAAAAAAAAGAGCAAAAACAAATGGTAGGGAATTGTAAAAGATATCCTGTACGCTCTGAAGGAAAGAAAAAATATATCAAGGGTCAAGATTTTAAAATTTTGTAAGAAAAAAGAAATTATTCTTCAACAGTCTCTAGACTCGGTTTTAATTCGTTTTACCGTTGGTTTATATATTTTTTTGCTATATAAAATTCCAACGACGCGAATCAAAGTGAATGCCTGGTGGCACGAACTTTTCGTTATTAGTTTCGTATCATCTGTTTTATGTTAACGGTGTAAATTTATCGCGTGCTTAACTGCGGATAGTTAAATGAAAGAGATCTTGGTGTAGGGAAAGCTAGAAGGAAACTAAGGTTGCAGGGTTTTCTTTTTAACTTCTTATGTAATTCAGTGTGAAAATCTTCTTCATTTGTCTTTGGAATGAGACACTATGCCTTAGTGGTATAATCGGCTTAAAAAACTTGTTTTTGCTTTACGTTAGATTACTTTTGAGATTTCAGATCTGCTCAGACCCATATTGGGGACCCGAGGTCCGTTAATTATGGTATATAATAAGGCTTGTAAGAATGATTAGTTCGGTCGCCAACGAATATCAAGTGGAATAAAGACTCACAGTTGTATTTGAATGAGTAGATGTTTGTTTTCATCTTTTCGTTTGGTATAAAAGGCCACCATTACTTTCTTTGTGGATGGACGGGTTATTTACGTATCACTTGTTAGTATGGTGCGAAAACAAGAAGAGAACAAAAACCTGTTAAAACACGTTGCTACGAGACAGGAGCTGCATATATCCTGGTCACAGTGTTTTGCTTTCTTCTTGTTTTATTTGTTTGTTTTTTTTTCGTTTTTTGTTTTTTGTTTTCACCGAAAAAGCTGACCCACATTTGACTGAGAAATAAAAAGAAGAGAGAAAACCGATCTGAAACCAGGGTGAGTTTCAAAAGAGGTATCATTTAAAGGAGCTACGTCACGGTTCGCGCATCTTGAAAAGTTTAGCCTAAATTTTTCAAGTGCGTCGTTTTGTCGTGTAAATCTTCTCCATCCGTAACCATCCTTGTTCATTTATATGGTTTATTACGATCACTGGTGTGTTTTTCTATCTTAGTAAACCGCTACTTTCAGGCTTCCCTCAATTTAAAGGTGATTTTGTACGTGGTCAAAAAAGCTCAAAAAACCTTGACTGAGCTCCTTTAAATAAGTCATACTTGCAACTCAGGTGTTACTGAAATAAGTGGCAATAATTTTAGAGCAACTCTGTACTATACACTCCATGCGGTGAAGGAAGAACGAGAGGTATCAGACGTTTTATGATTGAATTTGTCGAAATGTGGGAACGTACTTATTCTGATAATCCTAATTTCGGTTATAATACCGCCGGTGAATCGGGAACCCGGGACCGGGATGTTTTTAAAGCCGGTTAACGTTAACTCAGGATAAAAAGTTAGCCGAAGTATCCATTTTTCTTGTGTAAAAGTGTTTTTCATTGCTTATGTTCTGTGCAGTTTGAGAGTTTGAAACTCAAACCTGAAGGACAAGCAATATAAACAGAAAACCTCACGGAAAAACTGCAAAACTGAAATCAAAATTCTCGCTAAGCCTGGGTTAGCTTAATCGGGCTTTGAACAACCCGGTCCAGGGGCCCGTTTTTCGAACGTCCCGAAAAGCCGTAGCAAAATCTAACGTGACCTTATGACTTCAGAGCTGTTTTATAGATGGTTTTCACTGTCACGCAACGAAAAAATAAATCGAAAACTATTCAGTGGATAAGGTCAAGAAATTTTGATATTATAGGAGACAGGTAAAGGAGAAACTTCTCCAATTTTTGGGTCTCTGCGTTTTCCCAAACTTCAGATATTCGTCGAAATGTTTTGCGCAAATTTACAGAGCCCAGTATGGAGCCGCCATGTTGGTGTAGCTCTGTGTTCCACCAACATGGCGGCCGGAAAATAGTGCAAACATCTGGAACTTACTTTGGCTATCTAGGTGACTGATTATCTGAACTGAACCAACAAACATTTACACAAGCACTTTTCCTAACACTTTAACTCCTAAAAAGGCTAAAAATCATTAGATAAGTGTATATTTCTCCACAAACGCGATCGGAGTGGTATGTCACGCACCGACATAACTCTGAACTTCAAACGGCACTGGTTTCTAAACCAAGCACACTATTGAGCTTAAAAGTTGTAAACAGATTTAAGTTTAGATCCCCTTATGCCTCATGAGGATAAAAATTTTCGTGGCTCTTTAGTTTTGGATTTTGGAATTTGATGACGTCACGTGAAAACGATCTATACCCATGTTATTAATATAAACAGAGGTTCTCTTCATACAAGAAGTTTCAGGCGTATACACCCCTCTGTCTTTAAATACCGATAGACCAAATAAAAATGGCTTTGAGGGCCCGAAAAGTTTCCGGGGCTTTCGAGGAACGGGCCACAGATGTCAAGGTAAGAGGGAAATCTGGGTTCGAAATTACCTTTCTACCTGCGAGAAACTGGGACTGGCCAAATCCAAGATGGCCTCCGTGGAAGAGATTCGGACAAGAATTAGTCTTCGAGAACATGATGTGATTAATGTGAGTTGAACATCTGTTCAACACATTAATAATTGAGTATAACATATCTAATACAGTATCTGACAAGATTCGTTTCTTTTTCAGACGCAGAGCACAGATTTCCCCGGAAATTACACTGGTTATGACGACACGTGGAGCCAAGAAAAATTCGAAGAAGTAGGTGAACTCGCACAAGAAATTCGTTCTTGCCAGCTCAGAACTGGACGTTTAGTTTCTTTATTGCGATGCGTGTTTTTAACAGATTTTGTTTTTTTTTTGTTTCGTCCTGTTGCATTGCAGAAATTTCGAATTGACATAGTCCACATGGGTAAGACAGAAATGGAGTTTGACATGGTTGGTGTAGACGCTTCCATTGCCAATGCATTGAGGAGGATTTTGTTGGCAGAGGTAGGTTTCTGTTTTGTAGTGTGTTCTGGTTTGTTTTAAAGTGATAATACTGGAGATACTGCAGATTCATGTGGCTGGGAAGATATCTGGGAACAATACAACTGACAACTGAACAGGGTTAGTAAGATTTCTGGAGGTGGGGGTGGTGGTGGGGAAGGCGCCTGGAGGGCAGATCCTCCCAAAATGTGAGCTTAATTTTTTGATGCCTGGCTGGAACTCATTTGTGTTATTGTTGAGTTCCTACTGTTTCAAATTGCTTACATGTAGTTCTTAAACAATTTTGGTTAGCCATTCAGTACAATGTGGCTGCCCAATATTCTACAAATGCTGTTGCCTAGGACATCAAGAGGCTGTTTTAATATGAAATAATAGTTTTATTACTGACACAAGTTACTATACTTCAATGCAGGTTCCAACAATGGCAATTGAGAAGGTTTTCATTTACAACAACACCTCTATCATTCAGGATGAGGTCAGTTGAGCATACATAAATTACATCTACACAATTTTACTTTTCCCATCCTAGATCTGCAATTCAGTCCAATTTATGGGCGGCATGGCAGAGTGGTTGGGGTGCCGGACTTGAAATGTGGAGGTCATCAGTTCAAGTCCTGCTGAGTTCAAGTCCTGCTCTGACCACTTAGCTGGAGTTGTTTCTTGGCAGACTTCGGTCATGCATGTGAACGACCAACTGTTTCATTTGAAATATTTTTTTTCTTATAGTCAGTGCTTTCAGTAAGACCCGGCTCCCACTGGAGCTCCAGTGGGTACTCTCTTGTGAATCGCTGGCTCTATTCCTGCATTAATGTGCTTATGGAGTCGTCAAATGAAAAGGAACTAGCAATTCACCCTATTAAATGGTTAGTTATTATTAGAAAGCTAATAAAAACATTAAAAAAAAACCAACCAAATAGTTAATTTATACACTACCCTGTGATTTTACCGCTTTAAAAGCCAGAAGTATTCATTTTTCATTTGCGTATTAAACATTGTCGTAAACATCATCGTCACTAAAGGTCATACTCCAGCGCACGGTACGTAATGTACCTTGTGTTTTAAGAAGCCTCATTTTCATGCATCGTCAGGTCCATGAGAAAGCGGCAGCAGTCCATGCTGTGTTTCTGTCTGCTTCTAGTTCAGCTTCACAAAGCTCACAAACGTAATCAGATAAGTCTTTAATATGGTGTAAGAAGTTAACATCAAGCCAAGTGTCATATATCATGAATGACTTTGGTTTTTAAAAGGTCTTGACTTCAGTATGTAACTTATTATGAACAGTTCGCTTTTGTGTTCGGCCCTGCTATTTAGTATCGATGTTTGCATCTTGAACAATACATTACGAAATACTAAATCTCAAAAAATACTTTTTTCTGATAAAAATAATGAATGCTTGGGTGTTAATATTTTGTGTCAAATCACTGGAAATTGTGTTTCCTAGCTTTCCGATTTCAAACATTTTCTGGCGGGGCATGCCCCAATACCCCCCTAAAGGACAGGGGTCCTTCGGCCCCTTTTATCAGCTCCGGCGGATGCTAACAAAAGGGAGACACCTACTTCAAATCTTACTGAAAGCACTGATAGTTTACATTTTGTAAGTGGTATGCCTGAGAACTGTAACTACATTGGTGGTGTAACTAAGCACATTGACCACTATACATACCTCCAACCCCCAGAGTACAAAAACCTGGAGCCAATCCAAAATGCATGCTGGCCATCTTCACTTCAACTGATATTTAAACAGCCTGCGAAAACCGCGCCAATTTTGTACCATGTGTTAATATGCAATTTGATTGGTTGATTTCTGACCAATTAGGTTACTTGTTAAATATATATCAATTTGATTGCTCTGTTTTACGTTTTCCGATTGAGAGCAGCTCAAATAAGAGCAACAAATTCCCCTCTTGTTTTATTTTCCTTTTTGAAATCTCGAAAATAATGAAATTAATGAAAAAAAAAAAATTAAAAAGGGTCAAGGTAGGTAGTTCCCGGGAGATCTGATGCTCTAACCAGGAGACTGGGAGATTTGATGAAAAACTTGGAGACACCCAGGAAAACCGGGAGAGTTGGCCGGTCTGACTATAAGCATTCAACATCAACATGTGCATACATGCACATCATGTACAATTTGTCTCTTCACAGTCATAATCAGTCAGACACTATATCCTTTTGACTGAGTTGGATCGCTGGTTGGGAAAATACTTGGGTCAAGGTCATGGTGTATAGATTTAGAACAGTGGTGCTTGTCGAGAAAGCCAAGAGCCCTTTTTTCCTCTATATTCCAACCTAACTTGGTCAAGGAATATTTCATCATATCACTGTTATTGAGCTTGGTTTTATCAGAAAATGGTGAAAGTTTTCCAGTTGGTAAATAGTAAATGTTCTGAAATGTGGATTGTTGCAATAAATAAATTATTAACTTGTACTTGCTGGCTGGCTCGGATATCACATGCGTGTATGTGGTAAACAAATACATGTACATAGGTGTACTGGTCATGAAATTATATGTTTGTCCTTGTGCAGACAAACTTATAAGAGCATTGAAGCAAAAATAATCAAGGAACATGTTAAAAAGTTGTGATTTCCTGAAGCTCCTAAAATGGTGTTACGGGTGTACATGTAAGAATACAAAAAGACAAAATTTTACTTCTCAATATAATATGGAAAGAATGCTTTTTCAATCATTTCTTAAATTATAATAATATTATTTGTAAGTGAACAATGGCATACAGTATGTAAGCTAGTCTTTAATCTGTAAATCAGTGAAACACCTTTTTTTCTCTCCTTTCTCTAGGTATTGGCTCACAGGCTTGGACTAATCCCAATCTATGCAGACCCCAGGGAATTTGATTTCAAGTCAGATGGTAAGAAGTAAACATTTCTGGCCCGGAATTAATATAATCTTCAAACCTATACTTCATACCATCCTGTAAAATATGTGGTATGCGAGTCCAAGCCCTGGGATAATTTCCAACTGCCCATTATAATAATTATAAGCAAACGTTTTGTAATGGACAAGCTAGTGAAAATTATCATTAAAGGTGAACAATGTTTCAGAGTCGTCATGACATCATTTTCAAGGTCAAAAAGATAAACAAACTGTCAGATTGCTTGCTTGCTTAAGCTCTTTGATTCCCTGAGGAACATAGGGCGGCAACAACACTCCTCCAACGCACTGGGTTCGGTGAGGTCCTCCTCAGCTGTGCCCATGTCGTTCCGATGGCCTTCACCTCTGCGTCAGTGCTCCTGTTTCGGTCTTCCTACTTTTCACTTTCAGTGTGGATTCCAGTTAAGGGCTTGCTTGGTGACGTTTGAGGGGGACTTCCTGAGTGTGTGGCCAATCCACCCCCATTTCCTTTTTCTGATCTCCACTTCCATGGGGCTTTGACCAGTCTTGTCCCAGAGGTCAGCGTTGGAAATGACGTCTGGCCATCTGATGTTGATGATTTTTCTGAGGCATCTGTTGATAAAGGTCTGCAGCTTGTGGGTGTTTGACTTGGTAGTTCTCCATGTTTTGGAGTCATACAGTAGGACAGACTTGACGCTGGTGTTGAAGATTCTGATCTTGTTGTGGAGCGAGAGGGCTGGAGAGTTCCAAATGGGGCAGAGGGTGTTGAATGCATGTCTGGCCTTGTTGATCCGGCTCTTGATGTCTTCGTCTGTTCCTCCATCTTTGTTGACGATGCTGCCCAGGTAGACAAACTTCTCCACCTCGTTCAGGTCTTCGTTGTGGAGTGTGATGGGGTCTTGCTTCTTGTTGTTTATTCGTATCACCTCCGTCTTCTTTGTGTTGATATTGTGGCCCATCTTCACAGCTTCTTCGGCGAGGCGGGACAGCTTCTCCTGTGGGTCCTGGTGTCTGTGTGGGAGGAGGGTAATGTCGTCAGCGAAGTCCAGGTCCTCCAGCTGTTTGGTGAAAATCCACTGGATGCCGGTCTTTTTGTCTGATGTTGCCTGCCTCATAATCCAGTCGAATACCAAAAGGAAGATGGTTGGCGATAGTAAGCAGCCTTGACGAACACCGGTCTGTACCTGGAATGTGTCCATCAACTTCCCATCGTGTATGACTTGGCAGCTGGAGATGTCGTACAGTTGCTGTATGATGGAAATGAACTTGGGGGGGAAGCCGTAGTGTTGCATGAGTCTCTAGATGATGCCTCGATCGACACTGTCGAATACCTTTTGGAAGTCGATGAATACTGAGTACAGTGGGGTCTGCCATTCCAGCGACTGCTTGATGATACTTCGCAGTGTGGCAATGTGGTCTGTGCAGGATCTGTCTTGGCGAAAACCTGCCAGCTCCTCTCGTAGAGTTTCGTCCAGGGCCTTCTTGAGTCTCTCCAGGATGATTCTTGTCAGGATCTTGCTTGGGATGGACAGCAGCATGATTCCCCGCCAGTTGTTGCATGATGACAGGTCCCCTTTCTTTGGCAGTTTCACCAGGTACCCTTTCTTCCATTCCTCCGGGATCTGCTTGTTCTCCCAGATCTTCATCAGGAGTGGATGGAGCATCTCTGTGGAGGTCTGGACGTCTGCCTTTAGTGCTTCTGGTGGAATGCCGTCTGGGCCTGCTGCCTTGCCTGACTTCAAGGACTTGATGGCTTTGCTAACCTCGGCCTTGATTGGTGGATTGATGCTCACCTCTAGCTGGTTTGCTGCTGGTGGGATGTCAGGTGGGACTTGAGGTGGTGGTCTGTTGAGAATCTCTTGGAAGTGTTCTCCCCATCTTGCTCTCTCTTTGACTTCATCTGTGATGGTCTCGCCGTTCTTGTCTTTCACTGGTCTTGAGCGGGCCTTGTTCTTCCCTGACAGTGCTCTTCTGATCTCATACAGCATCTTCATGTCTCTTTTGCCAGCTGCTGTTTCTGCTTCTTCTGTGAGATTGTGTATGAAGCTCCTCTTGTCTGCTCTGGTGCTTTTCTTGACCTGTCGGTTCAACTCCCAGTACTGGGCCCGTAGATTTTGCTTCTGTTGCAGGTCTTGGGTGTGATTGATGCCGTTCTTCAGCTGTTTCCTCTTGTTGATGAGGGTCCAGGTATTGGCTGACAGCCACTCTTTGTGTTATCTAGTTTTCTTCCCCAGGACCTCGTTACATGTGGCCTTCCAGGTGTCCCTCAGGCCACGCCATTTCTCCTCTACTGATTCTTCTGGTTGGTGGGCGAGTGCACTGAACCGGTTTCTCAGTTCACATTGGTAGATCTCAGCCTTTGTTTTGTCTTTCAAGCTGTGTACGTTGTATTTGTGGGATGGCCTGTCTACTTGGTCTCTGTAGACTTTCAGCTCGACTTTCAGGTCTGCCACCACCAGGTGATGGTCCGAGGCTGCGTCTGCCCCTCGTTTGACTCTGACATCCAGCAAGCTTCTCCTCCACTTTCTTCCGATGGTGACGTGATTGATTTGGTTCACAGTCCTCCCATCTGGTGATGTCCTTGTGGTCTTGTGGATCTGCTTATGCTGGAACACGGTGCCTCCAATGACCAGGTCGTTGAAGGTGCAGAACTCAGTGAGTAGCTCTCCATTCTTGTTCTGGATGCCAACTCCATGTTTTCCCATGACGAGTTCTCTGTTGGTGTTGTCTGCCCCCACTTTTGCGCTGAGGTCACCCATTAGGATCTTCAGGTCTCTTCTTGGCAGCTTATCCATCACTGCCTGGAGCTGTTCATAGAATGCCTCCTTTTCTTCGGTCTCTGCTGCGTTGGTGGGTGAATAGCTCTGGATGACAGTGAATTTCCTCCCCTTGGAGTTGAACCTTGCCGTCAGGAGCCTCAGTGATACTGGCTCCCAGGAGAGTAGTGCCTGTGCTGCCTCAGGTGTCAGAAGCAGGAGTACTCCATGAACGTGTGGGTGTCTTTCCCCATGTCTGGAGTAGATGATAGTGTCACCACTCGTCAGTCGCGTTCATCCAGTGCCGTTCCAGCGTGTTTCACACAGCCCTAGCATCTTGAGGTTGTAGTGATAAGTAAGTAAGTAAGTAACTTTATTTAATGAGGGTAAAAACACTTTACAGTCATTGACTGATAAACTCGTGGCCCTCCCGATGCATTTTCCTGCTCACTTGTGCAGATTTCCCTACCTCATATGGGGATTCGGATGTTCCAGGTCCCTATTCTGATCTTGCTTTTGGCTAACAGAAGAGTTGTCTGCACATTGGCTTCCCGAAGGCTTTCACCAGCCCGCATCATAGGCTCTACTGGAGAGGACTCGTCCAGAACCAAGTTGTTTTCTGGATTTGTTGTTGCGGTTTCTGCAACAGGTCTGTTTTTTATTCCAGGGCTGGGTTGTTAGCCCAGTGCCCAACCCCTGAACCTGGAGGGCCGGTTGGTTTGGTTTCTGATTTTTCCTTCTCGTAGATGGATTGCCGACCAAGGCTAACGAGCTCCATCCACACGTGGTTTAGAATCAGAGTTCTCCTTCTTCTAGATGGACTGCCTACCAAGGCTATCGAGCTCCATCTACCCAGGTTTTGAGATCAGAGTAGTCCTTCTCCTAGGCTATGTCGGTCCGCAGCACCCTATTCCGTATTATTCAGGTGCAACCCCCCAAAGGGAGGGCTCCCCTATCCGCCACCCGGGGGACGCACCCCCATGCCGTATAGCCCTAGATTGATTAATTATTTAATATGTTTTATCTTTTCCTGGCAGTTTATTTCTTATCTTTTTTAACTTGAAAATGGTGTCATGACAAGTCTGAAATGTATTTCACTTTTATTGTCAATTTCTACTTGCTTGGTCATTATAATGGCAAAGGGTATCATTTTTCATCATCCCACCTCCCCAATAAGGAAAGCTAGTGCTAGATGAAGACTGTCACAGTTTATCCCCAATTATCTTTGTCAGTAGGTGTAGACGCTTTTTCAGATACATATCTGTTATACGCCAGAATGGAAGGCAGTGTTGTGAGAATAACAGTAAAAGACAATGAAAGTAATACTGATATTTGCAGCTATTTGTTTATTAACGCATTTAACATTTATTTACTTATTTATTATTCTACCAAAGGTGATGAAGAGTCAAAGGACAATACAACTCTACAGTTTGATCTTAAAGTCAAGTGCATCAAGAACAAGAATGCGCCAAAGAATGCCACCGATCCTGATGAATTATTTATTAACTCTAAAGGTATGTTACATGCAGTTGTAGGGAGGATGCATATTTGGTCGGTAAGTTGGGTTGTACCTATAATATGCAAGTCTTTTATTGCTCACTGTTAATTTGTGTAATTGTAGTTTAAACATTACTAGTTTAGTTAAATTAAAATAAGTTTGTTTTTCAGTTACCACAGATCACTTGAAGTGGGTGCCAGTTGGAAATCAGGCCAGAAAGGTAATATAATAGACCATTTTACAGTTGTCTGCTAAGTGACCTGGCCTCTGGATGGCAGTGAAGCTGCAGGAGACCTTGTTCTGATACAAACCTCGCTTCTTTTGTTGTGTAAATCAAGTTGTTCTTTTGCTAACTAGCTAGTTGGCATTTAAACAAACGAGAAAAGCAGAGAGGTCTGTATCAAAGCAAGGTCACCTCCAGCCTCGCTTGCATTCATAGGCCAGGTATCTAAGCACACAACTGTAAAATGGCCTGTTGGAGATGACAACATCTCATTTGATCTGAGATGTTGATCTCATTTGCGGTGTATTCATCTCATAGTCGTCTTGTTTCATTTGTTCGCAGTACAGTTCACAAGATATTAGACCAGTGCACAATGATATACTGATAGCAAAGTTGAGACCAGGACAGGTATGTTGCCATGGCACGGTGGAGTGATTGACACCACCACAAAGCCAGTCATTAACTAAGGAGTACATTCTCATCTGCAGAAGCCGTGATATTTTTGGTCAGCACCAAGGATCTCAACATCTGGGTTGGACCAGAACTGAGCGATTCTTGGACTTACATGTATCATCAAACTTGACAAATGGGTGTGATACAAATCGAATATGCTGAGCACGCACAGAAAATCCGTCTAGCTATAGCTAGAGGTCGCCATTCTGAGTGCTGATCAAAAGGATCATAGCCTCTGGGGACAATTTGTCTGCCACATTGCAGAAAGCTGAGAAAATCGATTGCACAGCTACCTGGAAAATAAGAAGATTGTCCACTTTACGGAAAACTCATTCCTTGATTTTTCATTGCGGTTCCAGTCAAACAGGGGACGTATTGCACACTTAGTTTTCTTACAATTCATTTCTCTATTTTTGTTACTTTGCTGTGGGTGAATGAGGCTGTAAAGACCGCCTAGGACAACGAACATTGGAGGGACCTCTTGGGGGCCTTATGCGCACATGCTGCGAAGAGGCCTAAAGAAGGAAGGCTATTAGCGAGTAATAGTTCCACTTACGAAAGGCTAATAGTTTATTTACTCCATCAAAACCTCCCGTTGAATAAGTGGCTCTCTGTTGAATCCAGAGTAGTGTTTATGGCTTGCACATCACATTAATATGACTAAGTTTCTGATAACCTCTCCCTGCACACCTGGTGTTGCAGCCGCATTTAATTGTTATTTTTTCCGTTTGTGCGTGCATTCTTTCGTGATCATCGCATTCTTTTCGTTTATCTCGCTTTCACGTTATCGATGTTCTGTTAGATTTTTTCGCATAATTTTGCTTTGTTTCAGTCCCCTTTTGTATGCGTCTTTCTAGTTTATTTGTGCATTTTCTTCGCGACGCTACCGTCATCTCGTCTCGTTTACCGCCCTGCCGTTTTCCTTTTTTTACGTGTACCTTAGCTTCCTAGTCATACAACGTTTGTAAGTATCGTCTACCTTCGGCTCGTTATTTCTGTTTCTTTTATTGTATTCGTCTATAACTTGTAATTTATTTTGTTTGTAGCAACCGCGTGTTGGACGTTGACTACAATACCTGGGTATAAACTTTCTTCAGTCGTTATGTTTGGTTTTCCAGGAATTGGATCTCAAGATGCATGCTGTCAAAGGAATCGGAAAGGACCATGCAAAGTTCTCTCCTGTTGGTATGTTAATGTAGCTGTTTCTGCTCAAGTGAGAAACGTGTGTAGCCTTGCACGCAAGTCAGAATGCATATGATATTTGTGTCCAGATTTTCGGTCTTTGTCTTTGTTGTGTTTGGTCTTGTTTTTGTAGCCAGTACATGAGACAGTCTATAGAGAGTGTAAGAATAACGTTCACGCAAACGGCAAACGAATAAAACAGCCTCTAATTTTGTCTTCGTTTTCTAAGCCTTTAATAACTACGAACACACAAATTGAAGAAAATCTCCTGTTGACAACAAATATACACGTTTTCGCCTTATTTTAAAAACGGTTATAAAAAGAAGGGCTTCATCCTTGACCTCTCTTAAGACTCGCACAGTTCGACGTATGGTTTATTAGAGAGAGCTTATTTCCAATTTGGTCTACATGTATTTCGAACTTGGCTCGAGATTGAACTGAAACAAAGAGCATGTTACTGGCGTAAAAACGGCCATGATATATAACGGAGTGTTAAACAATGTATGTTTTTTCTTCTCTCCACAGCCACAGCATCGTACAGACTTCTTCCAGAAATAACAATTACAAAACCATGCGAAGATGAGCTGGCTGATAAGTTGGCAGAATGTTTCTCAGAAGGTGTAATAAAGGTGGAGAATAAAAACGGTATGTCACATGCATACGTCATAAAAATAATACTTCATACGCATAGCGATTGCTGTGCTGCACTCGTAATAAAACACTTCACATAGAATGTGCGTTCTGATTGGTTGGATATCACCTGTCCTGAAAGTGGTTGGATAGTAATGCTAGTGGTTGGATAACAATGAACGTCATGTTTCTCGTTTTAAGAACTGCTCAAATGTTTACTTCGTGTTTAGCGAGCCATAAATGCGCACAAGCTGGAAGCTGGAAGTGCTCGGTGGAAAGTAGGAGATTTCCCAAAGGTGTTGCTTCAAATTCACTAAATGATGTTTCAGGTTGCGTGGGTTCTCATGTTCTCTCTATCCCATCCAGGGAACGAAGTCAGGTCACAGTGAGGGGGGTAGGCGGGAAGAGGGAGGCAGGGAGAAGTTCTTCAAAAGCTGTTTTTTCTGCATCGAGCTAAATTTTGTTTCCAAGAGCCGTGGCGTTCTAAATGTCTGAATCCTCTTTTCCGTCTCGGATTCGCACAAGCTTCGCACAAGGGATCTGTTTAGTGAAGTATATATGAAATAATTCATATTTGAACTGCGGTAGTAGATGAAAGTGAAGTATGATCATCGCAGTAAATTTTCCAATTTAAGCAACTGGAAAGAAGAAGCCTGAAAAAAAAAATCAGGGCTTCAACAGGATTCGAACCCGTGACCTCCGCGATACCGGTGCGATGCTCTACCAACTGAGCTATGAAGCCACACATTGGGAGCGAGGTCAATTAATTGAGTTCATATCTTCCCGTGAGTGAAATGATGTGAAGTATATATGAAATAATTCATATTTGAACTGCGGTAGTAGATGAAAGTGAAGTATGATCATCGCAGTAAATTTTCCAATTTAAGCAACTGGAAAGAAGAAGCATGAAAAAAATCAGGGCTTCAACGGGATTCGAACCCGTGGCCTCCGCGATACCGGTGCGATACTCTACCAACTGAGCTATGAAGCCACACATTGGGAGCGAGGTCAATTAATTGAGTTCATATCTTCCCGTGAGTGAAATGATGTGAAGTATATATGAAATAATTCATATTTGAACTGCGGTAGTAGATGAAAGTGAAGTATGATCATCGCAGTAAATTTTCCAATTTAAGCAACTGGAAAGAAGAAGCCTGAAAAAAAAAATCAGGGCTTCAACGGGATTCGAACCCGTGACCTCCGCGATACCGGTGCGATGCTCTACCAACTGAGCTATGAAGCCACACATTGGGAGCGAGGTCAATTAATTGAGTTCATATCTTCCCGTGAGTGAAATGATGTGAAGTATATATGAAATAATTCAAGTATATATGAAATAATTCAATTCAGTTGGTAGAGCATCGCACCGGTATCGCGGAGGTCACGGGTTCGAATCCCGTTGAAGCCCTGATTTTTTTTTTCAGGCTTCTTCTTTCCAGTTGCTTAAATTGGAAAATTTACTGCGATGATCATACTTCACTTTCATCTACTACCGCAGTTCAAATATGAATTATTTCATATATACTTCACATCATTTCACTCACGGGAAGATATGAACTCAATTAATTGACCTCGCTCCCAATGTGTGGCTTCATAGCTCAGTTGGTAGAGCATCGCACCGGTATCGCGGAGGTCACGGGTTCGAATCCCGTTGAAGCCCTGATTTTTTTCATGCTTCTTCTTTCCAGTTGCTTAAATTGGAAAGGATCCGTTTAGTGTTAGCTTGCCTTGAATGCAGTCTGCTCTTCCTTTATTGCCTAATCAAATCCATCAGAAAATTGGGAAGTTATTCAATATTTTTAAGATAAACCCAAAAGTGCTAACCTGCAAACGAGAGACGGCAAAGGTGGTGTTTTTTTTGCCTTTTTGGCGGTGAAAATTTATAAAGCGTAAGTGAATTCGTAAAGGTTGTGAACTCCAGAAACACACACCCTGCAGAGTTAGGAATTATCGAATGAACACGGCGCATGCATCACTCGATTTAAGAGTGATAATATTGACCAAGTTTAAATTGAGGACAAGACTGTGTTGTCAGAGTAGCACAAGAGAAAACTCTAGAATTATATTAGCTTCATTTTTTTTACAATAATTCTTGGTGCTCTTTATAGGAGTGAAGAGAGCTGTCGTTGCCAACCCTAGACGAGATACCTGTAGTAGAGAGGTCTTTAGACACGAGGTAGGCTTTGTGATAACAGGTATTTTCTATCAATTGGTTGACGGTTGAAACAATGGAGCATTACAATCTGGTAGCTGTTATTGGTTGAAGAAAATTCATGCCAAGTTTCCTGACCAATTAGAAAAAGCATGCTTGTTCTCGACCAATCTGTTTTTCCCCAGCTTACGCGCGTTGCGTCACAGGTCGGCCAAGCTAATTGCGTGAGCAAATGCATGTAGATGATTTTGGAGGAAACGATTGTGCCCACGTTTTTGGATAAAGCTGAGTGAACCATTTAACAGTGCCTTAATACATGCAAATAGGGCAATATTTTAATGTATTGACATTTCACGTGGCTCCTTGGGAGAACACAAGGAAAGCAATCAACTCGAGGTTGTAGGATTCCTTTGTGTCGTTCGGTTCCCCCAAGCTTCGGAAGGAAGTTGGAATTTCAATATATTGAAATTGGCCCTTGAAGGATTTCGAACTATGCTAAAGACCCTTATCTTACTTCACAAAATAAACATGGATAAAATAAGTTTAATGTTTACTTAGGATTTGAAGAATCGAGTGAAGCTGTCGCGGATAAGAGACCACTTTATTTGTAAGTTAACTTGAGATGTTAATTGTTTTTCTTATTGTGTAGTTTTGATATTTCACCTCCATGCTGAACTCCTCCATAAGAAATTTTAAACGACATGAAAATTAGGATACTACATACCGGGCGCTTTCCATTCGACAAAAATTCCCCAATTTTCGAAACTGGGGCAAATGGCGCGGAAATTTCCCTGGAAATGTTCCCGGAAAATCCTAAAATCTCTAAATTTTCGAAATGCGAGCCATTCAAGTCAATATTTCAGAAATTCCGGGTTAAAAATCAAATGGAGCAGAAATTCCCAGTAAGAAATTTCCGAAACTTTGGGTAAAGCTTCCGTGGCTGTCCTCTTTTCCGACAACTGTGAAAAATACTGTTCCATTCACCACTGGATTTTTTGGTTCAATAGAAAGCGCCGGCGTACTGATTCTGCTAGCTCGATGTTCCTGTATTCCCCTACGCCCGATCTATTCCCCTATCTTTTATACGTAAGTTGCACGGTTAATATGAACTTACATTTCAGTTTTGTTTTCACTTTAGTTTCAGTAGAATCAACCGGCGCTTTGTCCTCCGATACACTGGTTTGTGAGTCCATTAAAGTCTTACTCGGAAAATGCAGACATTTCCTCTCTGAACTAGACAGCCATTGCTTGGATACTTGAATTCGGTTGTTTTCTTTTCACAGCGAAGAACAAGAACGAAAACAATCTCTCAGAGGTATGCCTTGGCTTCCGATGCTTGAGGGAAAGGACAGTCAATATCAGTTCTGTATTTACTGAAACACCTATCGTGTCTTAAGTCGTGCGCGATTTAAAAAGGCCATTTAACGATAACTCACTTGCTCCACAAATGAACATTTCCAACGTGGATTCGTTCGACCATTCGCGCTCATCGTACGTCTTACAGAAAATAGCCAATCTGAATCGAAGTCGAGAGGAACTTTTGCCACAATACCTCGCGCGACGAATTCAATGGTGGCCTCTCGCCAAAAGCAGCTAATATTGCTTTGGTTATGTGAAACTTTGCAAACTTGTGTAGACGATAGTAAGGAGTATACATGTAGTTCTCAGGGTATGAATACGAAAATGAGATTTATATTGGTAAATTAAAGTACTACTCCCAGTAGCTCATTATCCGAAACGAGCGATGACCTGGCGTACTCTGACCTAGCGCAATTCTGCCCCCTGTCCCCTGTTCCCCCCCCCCCCCCCCAATCCCTCAATTCTGGCCCTTTTCGAACTTGGAAGTATTCAACTTTTACAAACGCCCGTCTCCGTCGAATTTGCGAAAATTAGTATTTGCTGTACACGTCCCCCGCTCTTACAGTCTAATTTGATACATATCTGGTGATATTTTAGTTTTTGAAAAAATACTCCTGTCCGTTTTTTTTTTTTTTTTTTTTTTTTTTTCGTCAATACAGATATTCGGTTGTAAGAGTTATGATTAATAGCGTGCCGTCAACTAAACAGTGCTGGCATGTTGGTGTGAACACATAACATGAAATCACTTGACTGCATTCACTAGTGGAAGCAGTTGGAGATAGACGATTTTCTTCATTCAGTCCAGATTATCGGTTTCTATGGTTAATTTCTTGCAGGTTTTCCTCGGGTATGGTAGTATGAAGGGCTCTCGTCCCGTCACGTCCCTAGGTATTTCTAACGCATCGTTACCGTATGTTTCCTTTAAAATCCCACTCCAGTTCTTTGGAACTGGAAATACAAAACCCTCGAACTCCATTTCTCCCAATGGAAACACGTCGTTTGTTTCCTTTTCGCTCACGAACAAGTCTATCATAAGACCGTCGTGCCACTCACAGTCGTACAATAGACAGTAACCATAGCAACTGGCTCTGTCCCTCAAGCGGTGGTTAAGTGGGCTTGTGTAATAACCTATTTCGTGGTGAAACGGGAGGACGAGATCTTCGGGTTTGGCCAATTTTAAATAAACGTCTGTCTCAGAATTCTGAAAAAAGATGTCGTTCGGAAGTTCTTTGCTTCCGACTTTGTAAAACTTGATGTAATCCTGCAGAGGCATTTCTATGTCGACATCGTGGTCCCAGGGAATGAAACCTTTGTGTCTTGCAGCGCCTAAGAGCGTGCCGGAACTTAGCCAGTACCGTATGTTGTGTCTTGTGGCTATGAGATGGAAAATCTGCAACATCCGGGTCATCACAAGCTGGGACTGCCTCATTGACGTATCAGCCATGTGTCGAATGTCAGGACAATGGAACCCGCTGCTGTCGAGCTCGCACCTGCCTCCCAGGTCTGTGTACAGCTTCGGGCACATTTCTCCGATTTCGAGTTCCACGTTGCACGATGATCTTGGCAGGTGTTTGTTGACGGAATCCGATATCCTTAGATTAAAGTGCAAATTATCTCTTATAGTGAAGATGAGCAGGGAAGCAAAGCAAATGAATGAAGTAAGCTCCAATGCTCGGCGGAGCACCATGGGTACACAGTTTCCTCTCATCCTGACGAAAAGTAGCATTAAGGTTAGCGTAGTTGGAGCAAGACTGTTATTTGTGCTTGGAGTGCAATTATTTGAAGTTGTTTACATTTACTTTTATATTGTTCCCGAATAAACTGCGCAGGTTACTAGCCGCTCTCGCATTCATGAAAAATTTTGTAAGAAAACTGCAAGAAAACAAACAAAATGAAACAAAAACAAAAAGCGAAAAATCGTCTCTTCCACTCTTTCTCTCTATAAACTTGTCAAAATCTATATTTTGGTAGATTTTTTTTTTTGACACATGTAATTTCATATTTTGAAAATGATCTTATAGTCGTTGATAAGTAGTTATCTCGGTAAATGATCTCTTTGGTGTGAAGTCTTTGGGTGCGTTTCTTTAATCTCTCGGATCTTGGTGCGTCAAAGGAACCGAAGAATCCACTCCAGGCAAGGATTCTTCGGTTCCTTTGATGCACCATGATCCGATTGATCTTGCGTTAATCTGTTAAGTAAAGAAACGCAAAATCCGTTTACGGATTTAAGAATCCAATCTTGGATTTTCTTAAAGAAACGCACCTTTTATGAAATTTTCACCTAAAATCTCATGAGCGGCCTTCGTACTTCTCGTACACAGCAGTGACCACATGTACACTTGTGTACCTGTTTTTAATGAATTGATTATAGTCGCTGTTTCATGGAATTGATTATAGTATTTTTAATAAATTGATCAGTAGCAAATGACGTCAGCGGTAGCATAAACGATGTTCAGACAGTTGAAAGTGGTTCATAGCAACGAATACCCTCGGCCGAGTCATTACAAGAGGCTCTATTACAGAGAGTTGAACATTCTGCAAACCACCATATTTTGTTCCTTCGAAACAGCAGACCATTTTCGTTTTCTGCTAAAAACCGAAACCTCCCTACTAGTAGGACATAATCATCAGAACCGATCTTTTAATGGTACGTAACAAATTTTTTACGATATGTTAGCTCAATAATTAATCTTATTTCTCCTCGCAAAGACCACAAGATTATTAAGAACAGAACAAATTGTTTGTAACTCCCTTCAGTAACCAGCAAACAAAGCGTTTTGATGTCCGACGGGCTTTTCCGATGCGATGTTTATAACGAAGCCTAGAAGTACAAGGTTTGAGTCCTGGGTGTGTTTGTGCTTGTGTGGTCTTTCAAACAAGCTTGTGAAATGTACATTTACCTTTAACAGACCGCCACCGAAAAAAAAAAAAAGAAAAAAAAAAAAAAACCACGCATAAACCGAAACCGCGAGCTCAATTTATGATTTCCCGCAACTGTACGATAATTACTTAACCGTTAACCGCCAGATAATGTGAATTTACCCGCAAACCGGCACTCAAAATTAGCTTAAGCCGCTAAACTGTCAGAGTATAATAGACTCTCATACAAGACTTGAGAATAACCCCTTCATTGTAAACTGACAGACTCGTTCGTCGCTACTGCAAAAGCAGATGTTCGCGGTTACTAAGTGTGGTATCACTCCCACCATATCCATATAGTCGTAGATTAACTAGAAAAGGTAAGCCCTTTTGGAGTTTGAATTTTGCGTATGTGAAGTTGCTCTTCCAAGTAACTTCTGTTTCACTTCTATTTCACTTTCAACTCTAACCTTGAATTATCAGCTATTAAAATATTAATGTTCTTCACTTGTTGAAGTGATCAACGTGGCAATCGTTTGTCAGGCCCCTCTAATAAACGCGCTTACATATTAAACATTTTGAAATCTCAAGAAGACACTCTTTAGCTGAAACGAGTAGTGGGAATTTGCATCAGTTTTTATTCGCTTCTCGTGGTATCTAAATGCTCGTAGCCTGAATTTCAGTGGACCATAAAAGTTTTGGTCTTTCGATTAAACAAGGTGAATTACAACCCTAGATTAAAATAAGAAGTGATTTCTCACTAGTTTTGTTTATTTTTACTAACCTATTGTCGAAGAGGGAGCATTCACTCTACTTATGTCCGCAACTCGGCTCTCTCTAGTAAGATCACTTGATTGTGAGGAATAAGCCACAGTGCCAAACGAATACTGAATTATTTTGTCGTTGAATTTCGTGGCTTTTCACTATCGTACACTTACGTTTTTTCAGCTGGGACTATAGATGAGCTGCACTATTCATAATTTACTTATAAAGCAAATAAAATTTACAAAACAGTAGTAGTGGTGTAAACAAAATTGATTTTTTTAATAAAAACATTCACCCTCGATAAATTTAGAAGACAAAAGGAAATGTGATTTAAACGTCTATATGAGCAGAGGCAAACCTCAACTTTGTTCTGTTGAACCCTGTTCGTTTGACTCACTTTCACTGGAAAGAAACTTGCGCCGCGCTAAGTGGAAACTTTTTATCCGCAACTTTTTGTTCTCTCTCCCCTTCAGGACTCGTGGTCGCTTCTCGGTTAAAATTCCATCGAGATGCGGTTTGGAATGAAAACAAAGCCTCTTATACTCCAGAACTCGGTAATATGGACCAAAACCTTCCTTCATACATGTGTTCATGAACATGCAAAGTTTGACTAGTGACTTGTGAACGTTGACAATAATATCCAGTAGCCCTTGTGGTACCTTGCCTTTTTTTCTGGCTACAATTTGTGGAAACGAACCACCAACGATTTGAACCGAAGGAAAAGAGTACGGCATTGAGTTTTGAGAAAATGTATGTGTAATACTACAGTGTAGATAGATCACCAAAAACACGCTTCATTTACGTAGTATGAGGGGGGCGTAAGGGGGGTTCCGAAAACCGCAAAACCGCGTAAAAAAAGGTAAAAAACCGCAATACCGCATGGAAATTTACCAAAATACCGAAACCGTAGTTACAAATGTGCTACGGTGCCGTCATCATTACTTCTAGCTCGCCATTCCATCAGAAATACGACCTTATTTAGTTCGATAAAAGTGTACGTTAATGTTAATCAACGTATGATCATCACACTCATAAAATAATACTGTAATAATTGACACACGTCCGTGGAACTGACTTCGTTATGCTGCTGTGGAACTAATACAAGTGCGCTCGCGCACGCACGAATACTGCTGAGTTACCCATTTGAAAAACATCGATGTTTACGACTTCAGCAATGGAAACCACTCGAATGTTACACAACCCAAGCTTTCCGCGACTTAATTGTTTGGTGAAAATTCGTCAAGATACTAGTTTTCGAGCTCAAATATCCCGAATACGAGCTCGGAACATCCATTTTATGTCGCAATTCGACTGAATCAACCTTAAATTTGATTTAAAATTTTCCAAGAAAAATTTTGAATGACTCGAAGACGACGTAGTCAACCCCATGAAGTGTTCAGTAAAGCAAACGATTGTTGAAGCGTATAACTCTCCAGAAGCGAGTTCTTGCTCCCAGAAGAAACTTCGCCGAGCTTCCAATCTCTCCTTGAAGTAACATCGTCTCTTCCCGACCATCTTCATAACCACTTCTTCTTGCTCGGCAGACATTTTCCCGCACGAGGCCACGGCAAATACTGTAGGAAATCCGAACGAAAGATTCCCAGCCCGGAAAGTCAAGTCCACGTATTATTAGATAAAATGATTAATCATATCAATTATTAACTGGAAAAAGCGGAAATTGCAAACCGCAAAGCTTGCTTGCACAACAATGGTCCCTTGTAAAACATAAACAAGAGATCAAAAGTGGTGATGGACAAAACTCTGACCCCTAGTCCATGGACTACCCTAATGGACTACCCAAATGGACTACCCAAATGGACTACCCAAATGGACTACCCAAATGGACTACCCAAATGGACTACCCAAATGGACTACCCAAATGGACTACCCTAAAATGGACTACCCCTAAAAAATACTATTTCAGATGAGTGCTACGTTAAGAAGCTGCGATTATATGCTTACACTGCACGGAGGATGCTTTTCTTTTCGTTCCGCATCGCCTTCAGCCGCCATTTTGAATAACCATTCTGAATAAAACAATTTCTGAACAGAAAACGCGCAAATTTCCACATAATTATAGTCCAGGTCAGCCAAGAATACTACTGCTTCCACTCCACTCTGAATTTTTGTAGCGTAGTCGTTGGAATTTCTTGCTGTCCCATAGCTTTATCCTCAGTCCCATTTCTATTTCATTTTGATACACTCAGGAAAAAACCAGAAGACTAGCTGCTTCTGTGCCATAATTTTCGGCACAAAACAAGCAAAACAAGTCACGAGTAACATCCTGAAGATCATTTCGTCTGTTCGAGAAAGACTGAGCTACTGAATCACATGGGAGCAAGATTGAGTTGTCTAAGAGTTGTCCACAGAATATTTGATTTGATTTAAGTCTACGCTTTTTGTGCACAGCGGTTGTTTTATTCAGTATAGTTATTCAAAATGGAGGCTGAAGGCGATGCGAAACGAAAAGAAAAGCATCCTCCGTGCAGTGTAAGTGTATAATCTCAGCTTCTTAACATACCACTCATATGAAATAGTATTTTTTTAGGGGTAGTCCATTTTAGGGTAGTCCATTTGGGTAGTCCATTTAGGTAGTCCATTAGGGTAGTCCATGGACTAGGGGTCAGTGTTTTGTCCATCACCGATCAAAAGTCATGGGAAGCGTCAGGATCCGAGTAATAACTGTCATATCTCGCCTCGCGCTTCGCGCGCGCTCGTGTATCGCGCTAGAGCCCGCTAATCCGCCTGTACTGCAGGCTAAAGCGCGGACGGCTGCAGACACTTTTTTGCCGATTACGGCGATCGAAAATTTATGAAAACCGCAAACCGCTTAGTCTTATTAAACCGCAATACCGCAGGTTAAAATAAAGATTTCCGCAAAACCGCACCAAAAATAACACAAAACCGCATCACCGCAAACCTTGACGCCCCCCTCTGGTATTTTTCATTATCCTTCCAATTCCAAAACACAACTTTGTTTTTCTGTGGGTATATGGAGCAATTCAAAAGTTTCTTTTTCTTTAAGCTGCTAGCTAGTAGTCGATGGAAATTACATGACGTTTATTTCATCAAATAGCAAGAGGACCTGGAAGAGAAACTTCCACAAAGACGAGTTAAATAAATTAAAAGTAGTCCTGAAAAGTTATTGTTATGCAAATTGTTTTGTTTTACGGTTAATTTTCTTTGTTCACGATAGAAACCTGACTAAATAGAGACGCGTTGCTTTTGGAGCTTACTGTTGCTAGGTTCTGGAGTTAAAAACAAAATTAATTAATTAACAAGAAGGCAAACGTAAAAAGAAGAAAAAAAAAAAAAAAAGAAAAAAAGAAACGAAAAAGGCCCTGTATTAGAGCAAGCACCGGTTACACAGCCATAGGTTGTTCCGCTCTCGCCAGCGTAAAGACAATTTCTAGGTCCATGCGAGATCTAACTTCCAGTTTCTACCGCTTCCCTTGAATGCTTTCCTTAAACCTTATATTTAATTACGCTCAACTAACAAGAAGACGATCTGTGAAATAATCCAGCTATATTTGGAACACATTGAGATCTTTGAGATTTGGTCGAAATTCCGACAATTCTGCTATCTGATTACTGTGCATTGCATCATCATTAAGACGAGACTCCGCCGCTAGTTTCTATCGCTGCATCATCCGTTTACTTGGAGGTTTTCTATTCTTAGTGTAGTAAAAAATAGATTATCGACATCTTTGGAAATTGAAAGCTTAAAGATAAAATTCATTATGCAGAGTTCAAAGATACGCTTCCAGACTATCGCATTGTTATGTTGTCAGCGGGCACTCCCAGTAGTGTATGTGGCATTTCATGAGGCCTGATGGGTAATGACTGACACTTCCCCTGCAGGTACAAGTGTAGGATGGCGTGCCGGACTTGACGTCACGTGATAACAGGTATTGCCTGGCGTCATCAGTTGAGCATGTCACTCCGAGGATTTTATTATTCTGGTTGGAGAGAGAGGTAGTGTTAACGATCTTCAAATATTTTGAGCTCCTTTCAAGCCCGTCACTGTTTAAGACGGAGCTTGACACCATTACTAAATCTAAAGGTGGATTATTTAGAGGTAGCTATATGTTTTGTAACACTTAGTTATCGGGCCACAATTTTTATTTGCGTATGGAAATTTAAGCATGTGCAAAGGTTTATGGCATTTATCTACCCTTACAGGCATTTTATATTGCTACTGTCATTATCATTAAAATCGTCCGTAGTAGCGAAATGGCCGTAATGGTGAATTGTATTTTATTCTCTCTGGTTAATTCGTAAGGAAACTGACGAAGTCTAACAGGTAATTCCAAAAGGTTGTACACGTTCTCAACTGGAAGGATTAGACTTACCTTCTCTTCAGTTACGGTCACAAGAGAATTAGAGTATGGACCACTTGTGGCCACTGACGAATTAGTCCTATACTGACAAAGGCTGAGATCATGTACCCCAGGAGGTCCCTTGGAACCTTTTGGGCCAGGTGCTCCCGGGTTCCCCTTGGGGCCCTGTGATCCATTGAATCCTTGAGGGCCTCGCAGCCCGCGGGAACCGGCAATCCCGGGAGGTCCCGGCGGACCAACAACACCAGGATGACCGCTGGTTCCCCGCGGGCCTGGACTTCCCGGTAAACCTCTAGGTCCCTGGGGACCCGGCGGGCCCTGTAATCCGAGGGGACCGGACGGGCCTGCCGGTCCGGGTGGTCCTTGAAGTGTAGTTCCCGGATGAGCGGGAATGATACCGGTTTTATTAACCTGTGAAAGAAAACACCAGGCTTTATTTGATAGAGGAGGATATAGTAAACAGCTCAACAGTTCCTTGACACAAGTTGAAAATGAAAGATCTGTGATCTTTTGGGATGCCTTAAACAAACTGATGAATCGTTGCCCAGAGTAGATTCATCGGTTCCTTCGATTCACCATATGGCCCAAGTGATCTTGGACTGATCCTGATCCAGATCATCTCACTGGAATGCAACCTTTGCCATCAGGAAAATAACCAACACTGCAATTGAACACTCTAGGCTAACGTTATCTAGTTTGTTTTTAAATTGGAATGAAAAGAAACTTTTAATTCTACAGTAAAGGAGAAATATTGACTCCCTTGGATAACTACACTGTATTTGTTATTTGTTGTCAAAATGAGTAGGTTGCGATAAATGAAATTCGAAGCCGTATCTCTGCCTCGATACCATTTCCCTAAGACTCTATAATTTTAGTTCCTCAGTATCAATATTGGTCTATTTACTATGCTTGAGGGAAACGTCACTTGTGTAACTACATTTAATATTCCCTTGTGAAACAGAGTCCAGAAGGAAGGACGAAGAAAGATGGTGGATTCAGATTAGCCTTGTTACTCATCTCAACAAACCATACTGTGGTCAACAGACAATCTATATATTGACGAGAATTCTTTGACAATTGAAATATCAGTAAAGAATTAATTACTGGACCTTTCTACTGAATGTGGCTATGTGGCTGTGCTTTACCCCGAAATTTAGCTTCTTTACCAAGTTCCGCCTTCCCTGTTATTCTTTCTCGATAGACCTTTCTTCATACCACACTTGTCAACATAACATCTCTATGTGAACAAAAGTCTAAACTTACGCTAAACACGAGGCTGTCAAATTTATGTTTCTGTGTGACCATGTCCAAATTCAGTTTGTTTGCCGCGGCGGTTAAACTATGTATGGTATTTTGTAGCACTGTTATGGAGGTCCTTATCAAGTCTTCGTTTGCAGTCAGTCTGTCAAGCTCTCGTTGAAGGACGTCAGCTACCCCCTGTTTGCTTACTTGTGGGGGTGGTGGTGGCGGCGGCTTGGGTGTTGCTGTTGTGTTCAGTACTGTTTGTAAAGAAATAATTGTTTGTTATTTGCTGTTTGATATGTGTAGTTACAGTACTTAACACAGACATGCAAAATAGCATGGTAATGTGTCCTTTTTACAATGTTATGTTTTCGATGATGGATGTGGGGTTACATTTGTTGTTAAGGGTATTCTTCATTGCTACTTAGATATTATCGAGGAAGGTGGTTGCGGCTGGCGATATGAAATTGCAGGATAACGAAGATATTTCTTCTATTTATGGTGGGGATATGAGATAAATCAAAAAACCCTTTATCTGTTAATTAGTATTTAAATTATTTTTTTGAAGCATTTCTTTGATAACGGATCATTTTTTGGATGTGGGGTTAAATTTGTTGTCAAGGGTGTTCTTCATTGCTACTCAGATATCGAGGAAGGTGGTTGCGGCTGGCGATGTGAAATTGCAGGATGACGAAGATATCTCTTATATTTATGGTGGGGATATGAGATAAATCAAAAAACCTTTTATCTATTAATTAGTGTTCAAATTATTTTTTTGAAACATTTCTATGATAACGATTAAAATACTTTTATAATTCTTCGTTACCACCGAATGATGGTAGCGAACGACTTAAGTTATTCAATAAGTAAGTCGTGTTTGTCGATAAAATGACTGGTTTTTACCTTGAAGATGTGTCTTAGCCACCTCCGGTTTTCTGAGGAGAATCCAGATATCAAGGACCAGGGAAATCAAAGTTAAAATGATCAGAATAACAACAAGAACGCGTAGGATTAGAAGTTCATTTCGCATGTTCCAGCGCTTGATAAACGTCAGTGTTAAAGAGCATAGGATTGCGTCTCATTTCAGTTATTCAGGAACCGCTATAGTCCTAAGAAAAATAACACTATTTCGCTTAGTTCCTTCACAGAATAAGAGCATGTGGGAACTAATTACCATGTTGGCACCCCGATGAGCGGAAAAAAAGAGAACATTATTAGGCAAGACAATAAGAAGCAAAACATTACTGTATGAACACCACATAAAATAGGCAGGTTGTTTGAACTTACTTAGCAAACAAAACGCGCAGGTCAGCGGAACGAAAATAATCAAAATGATTGGTGTCACAGGTCTAGCAGGGTATAAGAAGTTCAAAGCCAGATATCTTAATGTTATAGAATAATTAGAGGATGAAAATGAGTCTTGAATGCTGCGAATGAAGAAATTTCAACACCTTTGACAATTTTCTTACCTGTCAGTTTACTTTTGGTTGCCAAGTCAAAATAAAACCTACGGCAAAAGGCTTTGCGAGAAGAAGAAATGAATGACGAAAAAAAAAAAAAAAAGAGCTGAAAATAATTGGCCACGACAAAAATGGCCGAATTCACACTAGAGACGGAAAACCGGTCTATGACGAGTTTACCGTTCTGGTGTGAAAACGGGACGGGACGGGTTTCGACGAGAAACTCGTTTACATTTGCCCGTCTACATCTCCGTCTGAGTGGGCGAGTTTTGGCTCCTACTAGACGAGAAAACTGTCAAAATCCAAACAGATACTAACCCATCAAAATGAGAGAATAATTCGACATATAATATAATTTGAGATAGTTATGACAGTTATAGACAAACTGAATTACTCTATAGTATCGCAGATTCGCTGTTGAAATATAAATTCATTTTTCCATCGACGTTGGTCGCCGTCGAGGTTGCTTAAACTCCCTTACACTCAGTCTGTTAATGATCAGCTTAGTATATTATAGAGGCAAAGAATAATTGCCATTTATTTTTAAGACGAGATGTTCGAATTGAACAAACAGCGGGAAAACGTTCCTTAATTTAATTGAAATATTTGCTGTCTTCCAATTAGTGGGACTGATTGCATTTCGTTCCTACGTACCCACCCCCCACCCCCGAGATATGTTGGAACTATTGAAACTTTGAAGATTTTATTATAGAATCAATTAAGATGGACATCAATTCTGAGCTGGGATGGGGGTAGAAACCAGGTTTTGCAGATAAGAACAATAGCCGTGATATTGTGCTATCGGTTTTGTAATGAGTCCTCGTGATTCACTGCATGTCTTTTTTTCTACTCTCATACCGTTTTACTTTGCAGTTCCAGGCTTGAATTTGCACTCTCATGCTTAGACTGACAATGCTACTAACCTTATTGGCTTAGAATCCTCTATGTGTAATTCTTGAGAACTAAACTGAATTGTACAATTCATCCTGTAGAATTTATGTAAGGAATGTGATGATAATTTAGCTATCAAGGGAAATGCGTTCAAGCAGGATCCATTCCGGCTTCTTTCTGAGTAATGTTAAATTCTGTTGCGGGGCAACGTGATCAAACAAATGGGCATGCTCACGTATGACTCGGGAACTAAACTTACAAGTATGTAGCATTTCACTGAAAAGGTCTGTAACTCTTCAGTTCAAACAACTCACACTACATCAATTGACAGATGGCTGTTATTCAACGAAAGACCTTTCGCGAGAGGTTGTTTACGATAGAAATTAAGGCAATGGCTGAATGAAAGGTTTATGGTTTATTGTAGTGACTTGTTTAGTGGCCCTTGAACAGAGCATAAGTATACATGTACTTGTCACGGATCAAGAAATTTGAAGATTTCAGCCAAATTACTTTCATTTTCGTGTTTCGCAATCCATCTTAGTATTGGCGATTCTTAGCAATCCTTGTTTGTTTATTTTTTTGTCTTACTTATTGTCTACTCCGTTGCTTGTCTACGTCTATAAGCTATGATTTTAAAGTTTCCTTTGATAAAAAGGCAATTTTGTATACGTAAACACGGAACGGAAAAAAATAGTGTATCGTGACCTTGACAAAGAAATTATTTTGCCCCTCTGGCAATGTTTGTGGGACGAACGCGTCAAACATAACCAAGCAAAACGCACGATCGTTGTAATGCTAGAAAACCCTAATTTCAACTGGAGTCTTGTATCTCCATCTAGCAATATATCACTTATGAAAGAGCTGAAAGTAGGTCTCTTTCGAACTATTTAAACGGAACAATTTCCTTCGGGAAATTAAACTGGTCAAACGGCATAGTTTCGTTGAGAATTTGAAGTGGAGTCAAAATGTTGGCATCTGGAAGAGTACATCCTGCAAGTTATGAAAAACACGCTCCCACGGCCGAACCGGCTGAAAGAAGAAATGCTTGTGAAGTCGGCGAAGAAAACGATGATGCCGTGTCGACAGATAAGGCAGGAAAAGTTGAAGTCATTGGCAAAAGGCGCGATATTTTGTCCAGAAGTTTCTTGTTGGTTTTTATGACCTTCCTTTGTTTTATGTCACTAACAACATTTGTTTTAACTGCCCTAATGATTTCTGGAATAATTGGGAACAGGTATAACTGTTCAGACGCAGTCGGTGGGAATCAACAGAGACAAGGTAACTCATCAAGTTGCTTGATGGATAACCATTGTTATTGTTTTATTTCGATAGTCTAACAAACATTTACATAGTCTAGTTGATAATCACAGTAAACATGCAGGAATACGCAGCTCCGTACCTTTTCTACCGTTATGTAACGAAAGTTACCTTTCAAAAAATCTAGTCTTTTATTCCAAAAAGGTTTCCAATAAAGCGGGAAACGGTCGGTTTTGAGAGGAACTGTGTAAGTGATTGAAAACGCGATTAATGTAACCCTGCCAAGTGTATTCATAAGCTGAGAAGGCAAATATCTGATATCGATTTATTATAAAAGCCAACAAATGGGAGATCATATTGTGAAAATTGGTGTTGAACTTTTAATTCACTCCCTTTCCATTGATGAATATAAAGAAGAAATTACGTTAGAAAATATTGAACAAGCAGGAAAAAATTTTGACAGACACTTATCGAACTCAGTCATGCTTCGGCCATGGTACGAAGAACATCATCTTTATCTTCGTTGTCTGTAATCAATTCAGTTCAACTGGTTTGTGAGTAAGGTCAGAGGCACAATGCCTTCATGTTACCGGAAGATATGGCAATAAAAACGTGGGATAAAGAGTATAGTTGCAGCTTAGCTAGGGTAAGAGAAGACAAACGTGCAGTTGAAAAAATTATAATTGCATACGCGTCCTTCGCGGCCATTTTTTTCTCACGGTTTTCTTTTGTGTCGCGCACCACAGACGTCTAAGTGAAATAGGGACTAATCATAGTCTGTGTTATTTAGGTAAAAGAAAGCGTCACTTCTTGACAATCATAACATTGGCTCTGCACAGCATGAACTTTCGCTTCGTTTTATCAATGCCCCGTGCGCAAAATTTGTTTTGCGCTTTATTTAAAGGAGCTCGGTCACGGTTTGCGCATATTGAAAAGTTTAGCCTCAATTTTTCAAATTCGTGATTTGTAATCCGTGTCAGTCTTCTCCATCCTTAGCCATCCTTGTTCCTTTATGGTTTATCATTATCTCTTTGGTGTTTTTTATCTTCGTTAAACTGTTATTTTCAGATTTCCTACCATTTAAAGGTAATTTTGTATGTGGCAAAAATAACTCACAATACCGTTACTGAACCCCTTTAAAGTTGGTCCGTCATTCAAACTCTCATTAACAAGCCCTTGCGAGCAGCCGGAGTTACCACGGAGGGTTTAGATGAGTTTACTGTTTACACAATCGAATGTCCAAATGGTTCCGCCTTGGTTTTTCCATGAGCAGTACATAACGATGAACGTTTAAATAGTAAATGGTTTGAACCCAGGAGTTTCAGTAGTTCGTCTTGTGTGATTGTCCGGGTGAGGGTAGTTCTTAAAAGAGCTGTTGTTGTTGAGGGGCATCAACAGCAGTTCTTTTAAGAACTACCCTCACCCGGACGATCACACAAGACGAACTACTAACGGCGTGTAAATTGAAAAAATCTGTGATCTCCGCGTCGTTAGCATTCATCACTACCACTCGCGTACATCTCTTGTCTTGATACTTTGCTGATTTAGCTCATTTGTTATTTTGAATTTGTAATGTCAGAATCACCAGCTTCTCAAGCACAATCTTCCACCCCTCAAATTAATGGCAATGGTGGGACAATTAATGGGTTACCTCAGGAGAATATGACAAAACTTCAAGAGGCTGTGGTGAGTACAACGAACACTATCAATGAAGCAAGGATTTGGGAGTGTTTGTTTGGGCACAATAGCATGGTTTTCATTCTTCCAATAAATTAGCTTAAAGAACTGCGTTGGTTGTCACATTTTTTCATGAATACCAAGTAATTGTGTCAAACTTTTAACTTGGACTAGTTTCCACGACCTGCTTATTAAGTGGATCTTCCTTGTAAAGGATTTCTGAGTCGCCTTTTCAAGTTATCGTGGCAATTTAAGACACTCCAACCATGAACATTTGGCATCTTCTTGTGCATGTTTCTGCCGTCACTAAAAAAACAACTCAAAACAAAACAAGAAAAAAGACAGAATGTCAAGTGTTCATGGTTCGAGTCTCCTCCCTGTAAAACTTATTTTGAATTCAATTAATGTTGTCTCTAACTTTGGACTCTTACTATACTACGTAGGAGGTCAAAGCAACTGAACTTGAAAACGTCTGGGAAGCGCTTAGAATCCTTGAGAGTATTTGTCGTAACCTAACGATAAAGGTAAGACTAATCATTTTCTTGGTAAAATAAACTGAGAATAATAATCAGGCTTTCTCAACCTGGAAAAGGACGCAACTGGCAATACGGTGACAGTGAGAGCAGAACATCGAGTCCCGACCAAGTGTTAGCCAGGAAATCTAGCTTTGCTTTGCTTTTAGTTGTGCTAATGGGTGAGAGGCTAGAGTACTCTCACAGTGAAAACACCAGAGGGCAAGAGACAACGGGGAAGGCCACGAATATCTTGGAGAAGGTCAGCGGAAAAAGGAACTTAAGTCCATGCACCTGATTCACCTGCCCGGGGGAGGGGGGGATGGGTACTCCCAGAAAAGCTGGGTGGGGGTGTGCGGTCCACTTCCCAAAACCGTTACCCTATTTATGACCAAACTCTTCGATTTTTGCTACGCTATTTATCACCTGGCCAAAAATTCGATACCCTATTGATGATCGTTACGTTGCGGCTGGTACAGTTACCCTAAACATAAGTTATGAAGGGCTTTTGTTGACGGTCTTATTTATAATGATGAAAAAGTAGCTTTTACGAAGAAACATACCCAATTCGACACTACAGTGCTATAACCATACCCTATTTAAGACCAAAATGGCCAAAATCGATACCCTATTTATGACAAAAACGGCTGAGAAACCCTACCCTTTGGGGCCGCACATACCTATATGGCCCATATAAGGGACTACACCCCCCATCACCCGGGCTCACCTGGAATGAAATCTGAAAGGTGCACAAGACTGCTCCGCCGGAGAGAGACTGTGAAGGTCTTTTGCGTCCCATGGCGCGATAAGAACTGACAAGGATGATTCTAGTAATAAATTGGAAAGGGTAGCATAAAGCGAATTATTACATAGCAACAGTTTGCACCCCTAGCGCCTCACAATATACTTTTCCCCCTACTATGATTGAGTCGTGACTTTCTAGGACTAAACGTTACACATTAGAAAGTTGATATTTTGTTCCTGCTCTCTAAATGTGATATTTGCGTCTCTCGTTTTAACATGAACGCTAGTCAGGTTCATGTAAAAACAGGCTTATGCTAAATGACTTATAATGCACAAGATAATCTTCAGTCCGGTGGCACAGAAAAACATTTGATACTAACAATAGCCAATCTTTGTTTTTCTTTCAATAACAGGTAAAGAATGTGAGTGAAGTTCAGGACCAAATTGGCAACAATTGTTCTCAAGGATATGTGGAAGAACAAGACCAACCTACATTTAACGGTTCACACAGAGCTACTACTCCCACGGATTCTACTGGCCTACCAGTTGTACCAGGCTACAATGGAACTCAAGGACCTCCAGGTCCAATTGGTCTGTCAGGTGTACCAGGCCATAACGGAACTCAGGGGCGTCCCGGTCCGATTGGCCCGCCGGGTATAGCAGGTTACAATGGAACTCAGGGCCCTCCCGGCTCAATTGGCCCGCCTGGCTTACCAGGCTATAATGGAACCCAGGGGCCTCCCGGTCCCTTTGGCCCGTCTGGTTTACCAGGTTTCAATGGAACTCAGGGTCTTCCCGGTCCAATTGGCCCTCCGGGTATCCCAGGCTTTAATGGAACTCAAGGACCTCCAGGTGCAAGTGGCTCACCGGGTATACCAGGCTATAATGGAACTCAAGGACCTCCGGGTGCAATTGGCCCGCCGGGTATACCAGGTTACAATGGAACTGAGGGAGCTCCCGGTATAAGTGGCTCCCCAGGTATACCAGGCTATAATGGAACTCAAGGACCTCCCGGAGCAAGTGGTCCGCCAGGTGTACCGGGCTACAATGGAACTAAGGGACCTCCCGGTCCAAGTGGTCCGCCAGGCGTACCGGGCTCCAATGGGACTCAGGGGCCTCCTGGTGTAAGTGGCCCGCCAGGTATACCAGGCTACAATGGAACTCAGGGAGCTCCCGGTCCAATTGGTCCGCCAGGTCGAAGTGGTCAAGGATCAGGAAACTTCAGCCAGTGTACCTTCAAGCAAGTAACAACAGTTACAGCTGTAGCCTCTGGTGGTGCCAGTGTTACCGTGGACGTCGAGGAAGAAAACGTAGGTTAAAATAATTATTGATAATAAAATACTTTTCTTCAGATCGAGAAGAACATCCAGATGTTACAGAGTAAAATACACTGCTTTAACATTTTAAGCCTGCATTCAATGCAGCACTTTTGAATGCTAAGAAAAAGCCAATCTTTCTAACATTATAAGCTGATTATCACACTCTTTTATTCATCTAAAACTGCTGTCGGATTAATAGAAAGAGCCCTCCCTTCTGGTATTGTAAATAACATTTACTACTTTTGTTCTTATAGGATAAAAGGATTATTGCAGCGACATGCTCAACAGATGATGCTCAACAGTATCTGCTCTCTAGTTTCACTGCTGCCGGAGATGCTCGCGTTTACCGATGTGAGTGCAGAGGAACTGTATCAGCTTCAGTTACGTCATTCGCTTGCATAATCCACTACTGGGAGTGTCCACTTGTTACGTGAAATCGAGTGTTACAACTGTAGACTGAATCTCATAATTACAATTAATTTATCAACGGCATAACGTGTGTATGGCTGCCCACTTTCTTTTCCCAGACAACTGACATGATGGGTTCTAGTCACAGCTCGCAGGCTGTGTACAAAAATTCAAAGAGAACCCGGTGTGTTTTCTGTTCTGACGTACTATTTCAACTACTTTATCATGTAAAATTAGTGATGAGTGTGTGAGTGTGGTGCCGATAATAGCTCAAGGGCGCATGCTTTGTGTGCTAAGTGTCCAGGCTAGACATTCTTTAACAAACCAAGTGTACGTGTCGGAGAGGTTCGGTAGAGCGGTTGCGATCCGTAGGTGGGAGCGTCAACCCGTCTACTCTGCTGCTATCTGGTTAACTGGCATACCCAACAAGTCAGCGCCCTGTCAGTTGGAATTCTTAACCAGCCATATTTATCTTAAATGGCTCCAGCTTCAATTTTACTGGTTTACTTTGAGTTAAGACAACGACCATTATATTCATGCATTCAAGCTTTTTTGAACGTTTTACATCAATCATTTTCTTTGTTCATCCGCGCTGTAACTCTAGGAAATAGCAAAAATAATGTACCGTGTAAATAAAATAATGTAAATTATAGTTAGATCACAACTCTATTCATGATCAGTAACTGTCAGAAATAATCTTTGTCTTCTAATGGCTATACGTCCAAAGTCGAATTAAGACAAAGCGAGCGAGTGCGCTGCACAGGTATCGCAGAGGTCATGATTTCGAATCCCGTTCAAACCTGAATATGTGATTTCAGGCTGTAATTTTACAACTGCTTAAGTTGTGCGCATATAAATATATATGATCAGTCTTGTTTAGTTCCAAGCAGTAACTAAACCGTTAATTACCCCCAAAAGATAATCCAAAAGTGCAAATAGCTGTCACCTTTAGGATTCATATAAATTAAAGGCCAATTTATTATTTTCTTTGTTTTCCGTTTTCGTTGAAAAATGTCCTACCGCCTCCACCTTGGTGTCCAGCATCGTAATAAGAACAGACAGGTAGACTGTGACCCTTAGATGGATTTAATCCTTCAAACATAGCCGCCAGTTTGTTTTGGATGGCCGTTCGCAAATACAAACATTTATTTCATGGTGGGAGCAAGTGCTAATCTCAACAGCTTACTCTTGCTGAAGCATCTAAAAGAATTTTTTCTCTATTTGTCCAATCAGAAACACTAAACAGAAATAGCATAATCACGACCAAAATTTAAGTGGCACATCCTATTGTCGCCATTTCTCGGGGACGATTTGCGTCGCTAAGATGACCAATCCCTCTTACTTTTAAGATTGTCGGATGCCTCAAGAGCCGTCCTTGTTTGTTTTATATATTTATCTACCCATTAAAGTCGCTGAACACATAACGTTGTTGTTTTAACGGGCAGAAAACTTATTAAAAATGGAAATCACTCCAGCGTGTCGACACGCAAGTTAACCTACCAAATAATACGAAGCTGTTTTGGATTAGGCGTCTGTTACAGAAACGTACTGTAACAAAAAGAAACTAAGCAAGGAATTTCTGAATGGCCTCCGTGAAAGCGCGTAGGGAAGCTGTCGGCCCGATTCTCGTCGTAAACCCTGTCTTTCAAAATTGGTGTCAAGATGACGCCAAAAAGAACCAAAGGGCGCTTGTTGCATCTCGATTTGAAAACTTGGGGGGAATCCGCCATTTGGATTACCGGAGTTTATCTGACGAGCAGCCAAACACAAGCAGTGCGAACAGAAAGCCCGCAGGCATGTTCAGCACAAACCGTGTGGTGGTGTTTTTGTTGATTGTCGTGTGCCTCGTGTCGATATCAGCTCTGGTGTTGACAGTCATGATGCTGTTTGGCAAAATAGGCGATCGATGCGGTTGCTCAAATACACAAGGTATGATACAGTTTTAGAACATTTACAGCTGCATATGTTGTAACCATGTAATTGTTTTTGCATGCATTTTGTTATGAAATCCGTCTCAATATTTTACATGTAATAAAACCATTCTCGTTGTCTTGCTTAAACACCGATTTTTGAAAACTTCGAGCATAAGACAGTATTGATTGACTTTGTTCCTGTGACAACGCAAAGGTGAATATAAATAGGATGTTCTATAAGTTGAAAAAAGCACATTTAACACACAGCAATGACTTGTTTGAGATTTAATGAACAAATGGGGAGCGGGGTGTTGATTTAAAGATTGATGGCACGAACTTAATATTTCTTAAAAGCTGCCTCATTTAATGTGGGGAGTTCAAAACTGGAACGAGCTCAACTATTTAATATGAGGGGTGGCGAATGGTCGTTCAAAAACCATGGGTCTCGCAAAATTTTCGCCGAATTTCACGGTCAATCTCGCAATCTCACGCAATCTCGTTTTTTAGCGGTTATGTGCGTCTCGCAGTCTCGATTTTTTTCAAGGCTAAGAAAGTCGCTAAGTAGCGATTTGTTTATTTTTTTTTTTAGTAAAGTTAAATGACATCACAACATCTTAGAACCTGAATGTCTTGAGTTCGCATTCAAAACACTTAAAAGTCTTGGTCTCGCAATCAGAAGAAATCAAAATGTCTCAGGCTTGCAAAGAAAAACGCTAATCTCGTCGTCTCGCAAAGTCTCGCATTTACCATTCGCCACCCCTAATATGGTGACTGCGAGCGATCCAGGTTGAATTCAGCCGTTTTTTTAACTCGTGAATAAGACTGAAAAGACCGTTCTGGAAATAAAATTATTTGCTGTAAGGATTCAAATTAATAAGAATTTGGTTATAAGCGTAATCCTTAAAATAACAAAAATCTTTATTGCCAGTTATGCATTTAGAGGCACGCAATTTAACTCTTTCGGGTAAACAGTGAACACAACGTGATTAGTTATGGGAGTCCCACCATATTTTTGGAGCCTCTTTCATGCTTTCAAACAGTTTATACTACTTAGTTCAGGTCATGGACTATTAACGCAAAATGTTACAAACAGAATCCTAGATTCTATCAAAGACGAATTGCACTGTTAAGTGAAGACTTAGTCTTCCCAATTAACTCCAGTAGAACAAATTGAATCTTTTGAAGTTTTCCGCCCTATTTTTTGACCTTAAAACCCTTATTCTAAATGCTAGTTTGCCCTCGCGTGTTATGCTTGGCGAACAAGGAACAATTAATTATAAGATTCTATTCAGCTGAGATCATGAGATCAAAGCTGACAAAATATTCGCATGAAGGTAAAATTGCTTTTAATTTTGCTTTGCCATTGCGTGTATTGGCCTAACTAATTTGTAAACCTTGAACAATATTCAAGAAGGAACAAAACAAGGACAGTGAATCTGCGCAAAAGAGGCCGGCCGGCGTTCCGGATTAAAAAGTCTGCGATTGTCAATTATCCCGTTTGCGCCCTTGCCGTTAATTTGTCGGTGTCAACTAACATTATTAACTACTTATTAATCGAGAATGAGATCTTTACGAAAACGTTGCAAAAGACATTTGCTTGATAATTGTGTTCGACACCTTTGAAGCACAGGCCACATGGCATGTCGTAATTCCTTTGTTTATGTTTTTGTCTTGTCATATCTTTTATTGTGTTTATAATATTCTACTAGATCTGAGAAAAGGGTTTTTACAAAAGAACTATTTCTGTCCTGGAAGGGAAAACATCTTGTCATGGTTTAGCAGATATTTTGACAGCGATTTGCAACCACTTTGCAAAAGTAATAAGTAATCAACTCTATGTCAATATTCTCCGCGGAATGTTAATTACTTCTCAAGGAGTTACGTATCAAGAAAAGCTGCGAAGTGTTTTCATCACCATTACAAAACCACTGAGTTTCGCGGAAATGTATCGAATTCTTGCGATTAAATACCAGGGGCTACCAAGGTTTCGTCTCATATTTTAAAACCTGCCTGTAGACTGTTGTCGTTTTCGGGAAAGTATATTTATGTCTTCTTCCCTTGTTTCCGAAATTATAACTATGAAGCTGTACCTATGTCAAATTTTCTAGGTCAACAGTCAAGCTTTGTTTGCTAGAGCACTTAAAGAAATCGAAACCAGACAAGTCGTTGTTGGGATAAATTTTGGCCACGCAGAATGGCCGATTTATTGATTAAAACTAATATGAAATACAATATAGCGAATTATTATTTGTTGAGCTCTTGCAAAGGTGAGGGCACGAGAAAAAAAGGAGAAGTGCCTATATAACAAATACATAATATAAATGAGTTGGAGGAAGGGAGGAGGAGGGTGGAACTCGCTGAATGTGTCAGGTCTGGAGACAAAGAGGACGAACTCGAGAAACATGCCACGTCTTATTCCGATCGCTGAAAGCGAGGATAAGTTATTTTCCAGTGAAACTCGTGACTATTACCAATGAATTCGCTATTTTCATCGAAGTCATAAGATTGTCTTGTGATGGTCTTGTGATTATTGTTCAATCAAGTTTGTACTTGGTGACCCCGTCCCCATTTAGTTCGACCCTTCAGTACTCCCAGCCTTTCCTCATTATCTTAAACTCCTGGTTGAAAATTAACACTGTGTTTACAGTAACGCCAGGAGCGTGGGTAGAAGCCATAAACGCTTTTATTTGGTGGCAAATAAAATTTATTTATGTCTTCTTCCCTTGTTTCCGAAGTTATAACTATGAAGCTGTACCTATGTCAAATTTTCTAGGTCAACAGTCAAGCTTTGTTTGCTAGAGCGCTTAAAGAAATCGAAACCAGACAAGTCGTTGTTGAGATAAATTTTGGCCACGCAGAATGGCCGATTTATTGATTAGAACTAATATGAAATACAATATGACGAATTATTATTTGTTAAGCTCTTGCAAAGGTGAGGGCTGGAGAAAAAGGCCACAAGCCTCCAGAATGGAGGCCCGCCCCACCCGAAGACTGTTGACCCGAAAAGAGACCGGTGTTAAAGTGTTAAACTTGTGATGATGGCCACAGCACCTGCGTGTGGTCTACAATGAAGAATAGCCTACGTTAGACTAGGTACACGAATACACTTTAAAAACGCATTAGATTTCCATCGGCCCAACTGGCGAATCTGTGAGTCTGAAAAGCCTTTTGCAGCGGCCCAAGTCGCTGCGCCTATCCGCGAACTGTGTGATTTGTACAAAGCAGGATCAAGATTTCAAAATCGGAGCGCTCGATTAAGTTGTTCCACAAAAAAGGATCTAGTGATAGGCGCCCCGTCCGGCCAGCAGAAAAGAGGACCATTGAACGATCCTGGTGTAGAAACGAAATCTAGTATGGCTTGGACCGGACGACAAAAGCCTTCTTTTATATATATAAATCGTTTGATTATTATACAAACAATGTATTTAAATCGGAAATTTATTTAGTTGTTAAAAGAAAGCCGAACTCTAGCCCAAAGATCACTTTCATTGTATTGTACAAGGTTGATGAATAAACAGCAACACAGCCTCTATCCCCCGGAACAGATCCAGACGGCGTTTAATTTTAAGCGCTCCCGTTTTGTTTTCCTGGTTTCGGTTGAAATACGGCTGGCAGCTGTAACGTCGCTTTCTAGTGACTTCAGCCATTTTCGGCTGGTCTATTTTACGATGTACTGTTCGCTTCAATTCATTTCTTCTGGTTCCATTAGGACCCGGGTGGGGGAGGGGGGGGGGAGGGGGGCGGGTACTCCCAGAAAAATTGGGCGGGGGTGTGCGGCCCGCTTCCCAAAACCCTTACCCTATTTATGACTAAAATCTGCAATATTCCCTACCTAATTTATGACCTGACCAAAAATTCGAAACCTTATTTATGACTTGACCCTTAAATCAAAACCCTGTTTAAGACCCCGTGGGGGGGGGGGGGGGGAGGGCACTGCCATATTTGGGCTATATAGGTATGTGCCGCTGTGAAGGGTATGGTTTTCAAGCAGTTAACTCTAGGATAGGGTATATAAATCAGAGCGTTCGGGTCTAGAAAAGGGTATCATTTTCCACAAAACTGACAAGTTGGTTGAAGATTTTATTTAGACTAAGGAAACCAGGAATTTCCACTCAAAAATATAAAAAAATCAAATCGGCAAGTTTAAATTTACTCAAATCAGCCTCAGCAGTGTCGATAGATGGGGGGACTTGGGGAGTTCACTCTAGTATAGGGTAGCAAAATTCAGCTGATCTAGCTCTGGTATAGGTTAAGGGTTCCAGAGTCCCAGCGGCACATCCCCACCCAGAAATTCCCAAAGCACCCCCCCCCGGTTTCAGACCTGCGTTACAATTAGTTCCCTAGTTCAGGCCAATGTTAAATTACCGTAAGCATGATTTGCGAAGGACTTTTGATTATTTCCAATTCAATAATGACGAAAAAGTGGCTTCTTCTTAAAAAGATACCCATATCTAGGCTAGAGTGCAAAAACCATACCCTATTTATGACCAAAATGGCTAAAATGAGCTAAAATCGATGACCTATTTATGACCAAAACGGCTGAAAAACCTACCCTTTGGGGCCGCATATACCCATATAGCCCATTAAGATAATACAGCCCCGGGCATTAGGGGAACCGTTCCATTTTCGATTCATTTCGTGATTTGCTTGAGTGACTGGCTGTTGAAGAATGGTGTGACAAAACTGTTCTTCTGGAAAACTTCAAACAAATCGGCCGTGTTGGTCACGCAACTTGCCGATAGCAAACAAATTGACCAACTGTCTTTAGAGCGGTAATTTTCCTTAAGTTTGGGCAAGGGGAAGTGGTTCGGGAAGTGCGTGGGTGTGCTTTGCGGTTTGCCGCAATTTCTGTGACCCCCTCTTTCTGAATTTTTTGTAGTCGTCCCTGAACGGTTTTTCTTATGGAAAAGTACTTCCTTCGGGACTGAAAAACGGTGAAAGTTTTGGGTATGATATTTATAACGGTATGGGTGGCAAAAGTTCTTAGAAGGAGCCGTGTAGTTTTCATGTTTTTATTGAAATTCTGGGTCTGCTAAGAAATTACGTACGATTACCGTTACCGATCTTTATATGACAGACCAAAAGGATTTACTGAGCAAAAATGAAAATGAAAATCAAAAAGCCTCTGAACATAACTGTACTAACGATGTACTTTCTTAGTGCTTTCTTCCGCTCTGAATGATATGAATGAGCAATGCTGAACTTGGATCCTGCCGCAGAAAGTTGTCGTGTATGTATGGATAGATAGATAGATAGATAGATAGATAGATAGATAGATAGATAGAAAGATAGATAGATAGATAGATAGATAGATAGATAGATAGATAGATAGATAAAGGTGATCTCGATGAGCTCTTAATTTGAGCCCGCGATATGGTTATGTGATACTGGTCAGCGGATACCTTGTTTTGACAGGTGTGAATTAACCATAACATGGATGTCCAATATCTAAGAAGTACGCTATAAACCAAGGCTGCATGTCTCTATCAACCTATTAGCTGGAGCATGGCAGCCATCTTAGCGACCCCGCCGTCGTCGTCGTCGTGCGTACGCGCCCATGAACAATACCGCTACCCATGACAACCATGAAAAAATCAATTCATGAGTTTCCTTTAGTTTCCTATATAGGTATGGTGCTCCGCTTGGTGGCCTTTCGGGCCGCCAGAGCTCCGCTATAAACAGTGTAAGTCAACAGAGTCCGAACTTGTCTTTGCACAGCGCGAAGCGCCGCCGTTACATGACTGAATCTGACAATGATTAGGGACAAGCGAAAAGATTTCACACTTTGTATTTACGAATTCTCCGGCATTATATTCAGGCTTGAGTAGGCTCTTTGTCCGCCTGTTGCTGGACTGGAAAGGGGGTTTGTTTTTTTGTTTTTTTTTTTATTACGCTCGGTCATTTAGATCAGTCTTGAATTTTTTGCTGTTCCGCATGTAAGCTGATGGTATCGGGAAAACTAAAACTGATTTAAAGGATATGTTTAATTCTCGTTATATATACACTAAACAAATTACAGCATAGAAAGTGATTTGCACACATTTTTGTTCACTTGTCACAAAACTTGGGACAACTCGTGAATAAAAATCCGTACGTCCCACTTTCTATGAATTAATCTTTATGTATTGATTTTCAAAGCGTCTACTGCAGCGCAGACCTCCCGAACAGAAAACAGCGCGATGTTAGCGAGGATAACATCCATGGAAGACAGCGTGAAAAATCTTAAGGAAGAACTGGTAAGAACTTGTCTATCAAATGAAGTCACCAATCAGGCAAGAAAAAGCAACGAAGTAAATCAGTAAGCAAACAGTGAGACGAACCTGAACCAATTAACAACCAACCAACCAACCAAATTAATTAACTTGCGAACCAACAATCCCACCAAACCATCAACAAAGCAAGCAATTACAACAAACAGACAGAGAGACGAACAAACAAACGTATAGACAGACCGTAAGACAGACAGGCAGGCCAAAAAAAACAAAACAAAAAAAAAAAAAACAGCAACACAGAAAGAAAGCCTCCCAATCAATCAAGACCATGTCGAAAGGATTTCGAGATTGAAATGATTATTGGCTATCAGATCATACATAAACAGTAGCCTTTGGTATTCAGCCGCTTGCAATATTTCCACACTCATGAACATTATGTTGGTCTTGATGAGTAACAGCGGGATTGGTTTCTTTATGTTTCAGAGGGTAAAATCAAGTCAACTTGAAGAGGTTGAAAAGTCCCTTAAAACACTGGGGACAAAAAACGACAATTTGAAGAAAATGGTAAGTGAGCTAACCTCCCTCCCTCCCCCGCCCCCCTCCCCCCCCAAAAAAGAAAGAAGAAGAAGAAGACGAAAGTCTAACAACTGTTTTAAGGACCCTAGTCAGCCTCCGCCATTTTCGATGCCATCGAAATTATTGATATTACATGGTGAAGCAAAATCTTATTGTTTTACTGCAAGTTGTGTTCCTTAAAGTATGTTTAATTACATTTAGTTGTCTCACAGTTGTCTCATATATTTAGCCTGGCATTGTATGGCAATACTGTTTTGTTTATCTACGCGCCGTATAATTCAATACAACCCTGTACCTCAAGATGCAAATGGTCTCTGAGCAAAATATTTATTTAGTTAAAAGAATTGACTACGCGAGGCGTGTTCTTTTCTTTTTTTTCTGTAAGGCGTTATACATATAACTGCTTCGCTTCTGTTAGTCCAAATGTAGTAAGACGCTTGCACTGTATTTGTGAAAGTGTTTGTTGTTGTTGTTGTTGTTGTCAGGTCAGTAACCAAGCCATGGGAGGGGCGGTGGCCTCATAGTTAGTGTGCTCGTCTCCGGATCGAGTTAGTCTGGCGGGGGCATTTGTTGTGTTCTTGGGCAAGACACTTTACTCTCACTTTACCTCTCTCCACCCAGGTGTATAAACGGGTACCTGCGAATTTAATGCTGGGGGTAATCCTGCAATGGACTAGCATCCCATCGAGGGAGCTTCATGCTACAGAAACCGGGATAAGCACCGGTCTGATGGGCTACTTGGCTCGTATGCAGACTTTACCTTTAACCGTGCCTGCATATATATTTTCAGTTGAACTGCACAGCAGCTGTCGGGCAGTCTTTTCAACAAGATAACAATCTAACTAATGTGCTGAGAGATATCAACACAACGCTGTCCTTCAAGGTGTGAATAATTTAATTGAGATTACTGTTTGATGGGAAGCGGCGTGGCCGAGTGGTTTAGGGCGTGGCCGAGTGGTTTAGGGCACTGGATTTGAAATCTGGAGGTCCATGGTTCAAATCCTCCGCGCTACCGCTATCTGGATTTGTTCTCAGTAGCCCCGAGTTCAACTCATCGACCGCGTTGTGTAAACAGCCAACTGGTCAGCCTTCCACCAGTTGGGAATCTTAATAGTTTATGTTATATTTGAAATATTTGTTTATTTATTTACAGTGTCCCCAATCAGCACATTAGAGCTAAATACATCGACACTTAAATAAAGCGATTATTGTTATTGTTATTATTATTATTATTATTATTATTATTATTATTCTTTTGATAATAATTAAGGCGATGAACGTAGTCAGTAGAGTGCCGAGAATGAAGTCACTAGTATTAAGTAGTGCACATACGCAAGACTGACAATCTTGAGGAGGGTACGTCCGTGAGTGCACATCGGACACTTACGAAGAGGCCTATAAGTGAAAGTTGTGTCCCAACCAGTGATTATATATTGGCCAAGATTGATTATGAGATCAGCTGGTTTTGACGCCATGTTGGTTTATGGTGCCTGTATTGTCTGCGTGATATTTTTTTTTTGAAAGAAGGTTCGGTGGCCAAGTTGACGGGTCCGATTCCTTGATCCGGATCGCTATAATGTCTCACCAAGCCTCTTTTCACTCGGCTGTTTAAATTGCTATAATTGTTGAATAAAATGGGACGGGTAATCATAGTGGGATAGACTATACTCCCATTCTAAGTAAAGTAGGGCGGGGGAACAGATATACTCAGGGTCGCGTCGTTATAAAGAACCAGTTCGAGGGCCACTATAGGCGGGAATGCTGGCTTTTCAAACCAACTTGGTTACTAGTTGTCTTAAAGTCAGTTTATTAAATAATGATTTTTTTTCCTATCTTTTTTTTAGATCAACCAAATTGGTGTATCCATTAGCGCGGTTTATTCGTTGGTTAACAAAACAGAGAAAGACTTAAACACTTATAAGAACCACAGGGAGGACTCTCTGAAATCAGTATGTACTGACGAAATACGTAACTGAAAGTTTTATAGTTACTTAACGCCCATGTTCCATACTGCTCCTTTAAATATTATTCATTAGTTTCTACCGAGAGGTTATAATAAATATGGATTACGCTATTCTTCCTGTGTAGTTAGAAGTTTAAACGTCATATGAGACAGGCTCCAATGCAAGGCAAGATGATGTTCCATATTGCTTCTTTTAACATTGTTCATTCAATTTCTATTTGTAGTTTACAATAAACATGTATTAGGCCATTCTTCCTGTGTAATTATAAGTTTAAACCGCATGTAAGACAGACTAGCGTTTTTAGACTTTTAAGTGCTAGCTTTTTCGAAACCAAACTTTTGACTGTTGGCGTTTGCCGTGATTAAGTGCCCACGCTTTACATCAATCAACGTCTTTCCTCTTTAAGTACTATTTGCTACAAGACTTCTAAAGGCGAAAGATTCAAAAAAGACTCAGTTCTTGATGTGCGTATCCACTTCAAGCCTACTGAAACGTTCCAATATATACACTTTACTTCATCCCACCCACCGGGAGTTAAAAAAGGTTTCATCAAAGGAGAGGCTTTAAGACTTCTCAGAACGAACTCTTCTAAGAAAATATTTGAAGAGAAAATCAAAACCTTCACGTCACACCTTATTGAGAGAGGTTACCCAGAGAATCTTATTCAAGCAACCCTCTCTGAAGTGAACTTTGAAGAGAGGAAACTAGCCCTCCAACCAAAACAGAGAGAAAACAAACGAATCTTGCCTTTTGTCACACAATATCAACCATCAGTGCCAAACCTAAAACAAATCCTAATGAAAAAATGGCATTTAATAGAACAACAACCATTACTGAGGGAAATCTACAAGGATCCGCCCCTCGTTTCATACAAAAGAGGGCGTTCGCTCAAAGATATACTTGTGAGAGCCAAACTATAAAAGGCTAAAACACGCGCTTGAGAGTCGTGCAGGCCTGTCAAGCCCATTTTACACTTTTTCTCTATAGTTCAACGTCTTATTTCTTGGAAAAAAACCCTGCGATTCCAAAGTGTCTCCCATATATCTGTCTCAACAGTTGTTGGTGGTCTGAGGTTGTAAATAGTAATAATTCAGTGGCAATTTAAACTCGATTTTCATAGTAGACGTTTTGGCCTCAGTGCTAAGTTTCGTGGTCTGACTAGTTTAGAGCAAAGTACGAAATTGACAATAGATGAGCTATCTTTGACCATCTCCAGCACGAAAAAGGGGGTAACGTGACACAGTACGCTGTTTGTATCTGAAAAGGAGATACCGTAAAATCCCACGTTAAAGCCCTCTCCGGTTATAAGTCCCCCGGATATAAGCCCTTCTACTTGCTAACAAAGATATTATCCCTGATATCAGCCCATCTGATGTATAAGTGCGTTCCTTTTGCGTTTCTTTACTAACGTCAAAACTTTCAATCGTAATGGGGTAATAGCTCTAAATGTAATGGTATGTTAGCTTTAATTCGTTTCTCAGATACTTTTTGTTTCATCGTTCCGAAACATTTTTCTTATTCCGCTTTTAAGCCCCCCGGATATAAGCCCCCCCCCCCCGTTTATAAGCCCACCCAAAACCCCCTGTGAAGTTATATATTCCCAAGGCTTCAACGTGGGATCTTATGGTAGTTGGAGAGTCGTTAGTTAAAATTAAAAGGGGGGTAAAAGTGAGTGTCGGATGGTGTACAGAATGTAATCCTTTCACAGTGGAAGACAAAAAACAAAAAAGGAGAGAAATATTGGAGGAACGTCAAAGTGGATCTAACTCGAACCAGTGAGAGTGTAAAGTATTTTCAGTTTTCTATAATTTCTTTCATAAACCAACCCAAAACATTCAATCATACGTCTAACCATATTAACATGTTCCTTTCAACGCGAATGAACAATAGTCAAAAGGCCTCACGTCCTGAATTTTTTTAGTCTGGGAATTTCATTAAGTTTTTCATAAAATTACCTGGCACCCGGTACTACGCTTTTCTTAAGTTGGTAAGGAGGTTAGGCCTCAAATACACAATATCGATGAAGTTTAATTTATGGATTCCACGACCCCGCGTTTAAGATTACTACAGTTGGTCACCTTTGAGAGAGAGGAAAATGGCCGTTGCAGCGTGGTGGTCGTTAGAGGAGGTTCGACTGTACAGCAATTTTACCAAGTTAGAGGACAGCAAGGGTAGACCTTTCAAACGTAGTTTAGAGAATAACATGTACACTCAAAATATTGTATGAGTTAATTTTCATGCGTAAAGAATATAATACGAGGATATGTTCAAACTCCTGATCCGCCAAACTATTCTAATCACAGTACAACAAGATGCTAACGGATAACCTTGTCGTGTTCGAGTAAAGTAACAGAAACTTTTCTTCGAAAAAAAAGTTAAAGAAAGTTAGTAAGGGGCATAAGGCAATAACAATCCGTTTCGCCCTGTTTTTAGTAGCATTTTGTGCCTCGCTTCAGGTAATTTTTTACCTCACTCAGAGCTCAGCCATGACAGTTCGGCGCCAGGTGGTGTTTGGTCAACCAGGTTTTAGCAAGGAAGAGGACTATGATGATTGTAGTGAAGGATGTGGCAAGAAATTATGTAAATGTTTAACCTCGGTAGGATATGAGAAAGGTTTCTGTAAGTTATCGATGACAGTTTGAAAATTGCCTTTTGGTCTTTTCTCAAACAGCTTAAAAATGCAACGGACCGACTCGAACAAGAAGACAACGCTCTGAGGGCAGTTTTAGAGGAAATTAACAGGACCCTTTCCATTAAGGTAAAATTAAATTAGAGTAGTATCCTTCATCAAACAGCTGGGCTCAGCAGTTGTTCGAAGAGTGGATAACACTATCCAATAAATGAGTTACAATCGAATGAATAGCGTAGTATTTGTTTATCGACACCTATCCACTGGATAGCAATTTATCCACAGGATAGCGTTATCTACCCTGAAAACAACGGAGCCCTGACGTATTATTGACTACAGACCCATTACATGTTGTAACCATCTCTCTTGTAGGTAGACAACGTGAGAAAGCTCCAGGGCCCAATCGGACCAATCGGGCTTCCAGGCTTCAACGGCTCTCAGGGACCGATAGGTCCCGCTGGACCTCCAGGATTGAATGGAACACAAGGACCCCAGGGCATCATGGGCCCCCAAGGGTTTAACGGCTCAGAGGGCGCTCAAGGTCACTCTGGTCCACAGGGACCCCAAGGAGCAGGAGACTTTTCTCAGTGTGTACACAAGACAGATTCAAAAACAGGAAGCCAAGACAAAATAACAAGCTACAGTCGTGCAGGCCCAATTCAGGTTATCCTGGAAGAACCAAGCGTAAGTATACTCAATGCCGTCAAATGATGATTCCGGAACGAAACGGGTCACAATTAGGTAAAACACTACCTTATTGTACATGTCAAGCCCCGGCCAAACGATCGCAACATTTCAACGCAACATATCGCAACATTGTTGAGAGCAACATGTTGCGCCCGTTTGGCTTCCCTGTTGCGACGTGTTGCGACATGTTGGGTGTTGTTGGCTCGAATTTGAAAATGGTCAAATTTTTCATGCAACATTTGTGGATGTTGCATAATGTTGTAGTCGTTTGGCCGGGTCCGTCCAACAATGTTGCGCTCGGGCATGCACACTAGTTCGATTTTCAGTACCCAACATATCGTAACACGTCGCGACAAGGTGGCCAAATGCACGCAACATGTTAGGCCCAACAATGTTTGGATGTGTTGCGCTCAAATGTTGCGATCGTTTGGCCGAGGCTTTCAAATGCTGGGCCAACAATGTTGGGACATGTTTTGTTGAAATGTTGCAATCGTTTGGTCGAGGTTTCGAGGCAAAGATCACCTTGTCAACATATTAAAAACCAACGGTACCAATTGGAATAGACCATATTCGTATTCTCGGTATTAGACTGGAATTAGCTCGCAGCTGAGGCCAATGCGGAGAGTGTTTTCAAATGCAAATGGAATCATCCCTTTTCATTGATATTCCTGCGCATGAGCCTCCATTGCAAGCTAGTTCAAGTCATATACCGGAAATACGAATATGGTCTATTCCCGCTAAAATCGCTTTCACATGAATTATCAACACTTTAAAGACTTTTATTGACATATCTCGAAAACACCTTGTCGAGCCGCACAGTAAAAAGTACCACATCAACGTTATTCTCAATAGCTTTTGCTTGAATGGTCACACATAAGAATTTTATGCGGGGAGAAAATTAAAAACCTGCTAATAAATTAAAGCATTCTAAACGTACTGCTCAAAAGCTTTTATTTGATTTGTTATACACTTGATGTTCACATAGGGGTCTAAAAGTGTAATGTCACTTAGTCAGCCATAGCATAATAAACAGTAACAAGTAATCGGAGCCTTCTTTTGAAACGCCTCGTATTGGATAAAGAGATAAGCAATTTTTCGTTTTGGTTAATTGAATTTTATCAGCATGCTTCATCTTAGGTAATGGGTCACTTAATGGCGCGTCTTATGGGTTGAATAGGCCATGTTCGATATATCAATATCCTAACATGGCTCCGAGGCTTTCAGGACAAAATTGCAATTTCTGAAAGTTTCTTTTGTCCCTTTTATAATTCCTTAACGAGACGTGGATACAAAGAAGACACCGCCAACTATAGGAATTTGTCTTGAAAGCCTCGGAGACACGTTAAAATATATTGAAATATCGAAAGTGGCCTATTGCGAACCAGTTCACTCCATAAATTTGAATCGAACCAAGCGTGTGCCTGTTGGCGTATTTGAAGGAAGCAAATAAAGTTAACCCGTGATGTTGTATTTTGTTCATCATTCAGGCAACTCAGTACACGTCTCCTTTCCTTTGAGTTAATGTATGAAACAAAATTGCTCTTTTCTTCGCAGGGTAAAAGAATAGTGGGCGCGACATGCTCAGCGGACAACGCGCAGCAGTATTTGCTTTCAACCGAAATACACCCAGTCAACGGTCATTTATATTACTACTGTGAGTGTTATGGACATTATGGCTCTGGCTCGCAAAGTGTGAAATGCACCATCCATTACTGGGAATGCCCGCTGACAACTTGAAGTCTACTGATGCCTGGTGAACGCAGGGTGTTGAGTCCAAATCCTCCGAAGGAAAAACAAATGGTGACTGTACATTTACCACATTACCATGCGAACCTTACACAATTCATTTGGCTCAAGGAAAGCCAAATTTTTGCGAATGTTTTCCTTTGCTAAGAAATTGTGTATGCTTGGGTTTGACTAAGATGTTGAAACTTTTCTGTACGATTTTATGGGCGTTGTGAAAGGTTACTGCCTCTAAGAATTATCGGTAGATGTACCCGTAACCACTTATTTCCTACGGAGGATTGGAAGACAGTGTTTATAGTCTTTTGAATCGGTTTAGGTATACCTTATATAAAGACATTGCCAGGTCACAGTCTTAGCGGCATTGATCTTGTACATGCAGATTACATTTCATAGAACAGTATTGAGGGAACAAAAACTGTTACAAATCTCGCTGTAGGCAGCCTCCTTAGTGGGGTATAACCGGGAATGAAAGAAGCGGAGCGGAGCGGCCATTACGTGATTAATCCGCTGGTCGCTGTTGCTTTCGGCGCCCCATACTGTGAGAAGAAGCTTGTTTTCAGCCCGGTAATCCTGAAGTCATAATATGGGTTTAAAATACATCATCGGCTGATTAGGAAAACCCCCGCCTGCTATATATAATGGTAATTGAACTGAGTGGAGTGCAATTTGGTCTGAAATCATACGAGTGATTTCAAAATCGCGAGTTCGATTTGAAATCACAAGTATGATTTCAGACCAAAATTGCACGACACAAAGTTCAATTGCCACTTTATTAGATCCATTTTGAAATCGCACGATTTTATCGCCTTAAATTTTAGATTTTTGGTCCCAGTAGCCGGTTTGTTAAAAAAAAGCGGAACCGGAAACGCCTTTTCGTTTCTCATTTAGTATGCAAAACGATGTCATGTGACGAAAACTCATTCGAGCATGACAAAGAAACAAGCAATTCTGAAATTAGAACGAAAATAGTCTACTTCAGGTACAAAAGTTCAGTTCTCGTTGCCTGAATCAATGATGGAAGGCCTTCCTTTCTTTTGTGCTTGAGGCTGAGACTTTCATTGTCTTTGGAGAAGGAATTTGAAGATGCATCCTGTGTAATTCTGCGATCGATTTCTTTTGAGTTGTGAAACTCCCTCGAGTGCACGATGCCCAGTGGACAGTACGTTTTTTTCTTTTAAACACCGTTTAATGGCATGATTTTAAGGGAGTCCAGCTCGTTATCATCTCCTTTTCTTTTTGTGACTTCGGCGTAGGACTCAACACTCAAGACCTTGGCAAGTTCTTGCGGCGCCATTTGTTTCAAGATATTTCAAAGATGGCGGGACTGGCACCGGCTTCGTAAGACGTTCGTTCATCCACTGCTTTGTGCAGTGGGGCGTATTTTGACTATGTTTATTCACAGCGACAGAGTTTAGCTCTTTTGTTGCTTCGTTGGAAACTACCGCAAACCTGGAAACATCTACCTTCTTGAGATGGCTCTGAATTTGTTGTTGTGTGGTTTTCGTTTGTTTATGTTTTACTGGACTCGGTATCATACGGATCTTGAGCAGATGTTGAAGAAAAAATCGCCAAAATATTCGTCAAAATGGGCACTGAAAGTTGGAAACTTCCATTAAAGTAGGTCTTCTGCCTGAAGGAGCTCATAATCGTCATTCAGAAACTGTAATTAATTAAATTCGTCAATTTTTTTTGGAAAAAAACTACAATAACAACAAAGTTTTGGCGGTAGTAGTTGCAAAATTCTCCACACAATGGCTTTTTGTCCTTTCATTTTCCTAAAATTTTATTGATTACTTTAAACTTATCTTGAGATCTGATTGGTTGTTTTGTTTTACTGTCCCATTTTCATTGGCTGAGAAAAAGATGCGATTTAGTGCAAAAAATAGTGCGATTCGTGAATAAATCGCACCACTGAGAGCCAATCAGATTGCAAGGATAATCAGTGATTTCAAAATGGATTTAATAAAGCCAATAACCCATGGTAAACGTAATATTAATTTTGTTATCAACCAATTAATTTATCATGATTGATATTAAATTATACCTATAACATTAAGGTCTTATAGTGCAATTGGTATTCACTCATTTTCTCTTGGCATTCAATTGTATGTGAACATCGATCTTACGTTGTGTTGATATTCAGTCTACTTCATAATTGTAATTACTAATGCCCGCTTACGTAATGAGTGATCTTCATTTAAATAAAACATAAATACGTGCAATTTGCAATCTTCGTCTTCCTGGCTTAATTGAATAGCTGTCATCAATAACAATCCAAAAAAATGATTATCTCATAGAAACTACGTAAAACACTTGAATTATTTTGTTTTACGATTGCAAGTTATCGGAACCGAGGGCTGGAAAGCTGTTAGATATTCAGGGTTATAAACTGGAAAACTGGTTGATGTATTTTCCAGAGTCTTAGTGCCTCAGTTGTCGTTAGTTATCGGTCGCTTGCATATACCAAACCAGAGAATAGTACTATCTGTGTGCTCTGATTGGCTACTCGATCTCTAGGTATCCACCACCTTTCAACTCAGGACTAAATTCTTCCCATTTTGCTCAAGTGTATTAAAAAAGCACATTTTTTTTTCCTAAGCGAAGTCGCTGGACCTCTCTGCGTTATCAGACACAGGTCAGTTTACAGTTTAGGGGTCCGTTTCTCGAAAGCCCCGGAAACTTTTCGGGCCCTTAAAGCTATTTTTAGTTCATCCGTATCTAAAAACGGAGAAGTGTATACGCCTGAAACTTCTTGTATGAAGGGAACCTCTGTTCATATTAAGAATATGCGAATAAAACAGCTCTGTAATCGTAAGCTACGAGATTTTGCTATGGCTTTCCGGGCCCGAAAAATGTCCGGGGCTTTCGAGAAACGGGCCTCAGCTGTGCTCGCATGTAGCTTTTCTGATGGTAGATTGGCGGTTCAAAATGTTTTGTTTACTATCACGAGTCTTGAAGGACTACATCACGGTTTGGGATCTTAAAAGGTTTAATTTGGCCTAAAGTTTTCAAGTTTGTCGATTATAATCCGTGTTCATCTTCTACAACCTTAAAGACCCTTGTTCCTTTATGGTTTATTTTTTATCTCTTTTCAGTTTTTCTATTTTAGTAAACTACTACTTTCAGGTCAGGGTTAAAATAACTCAAAACACCGTTACTGAGCTCTTTAAGTACGCTGCCATACTCTTTTCTTTTGTTAGTAACAACATTTGCAGCTGTAGCGTCTGGTAGTGCTAGTGTTACCGTGGACGTCAAGAAAAAACGTAAGTTAAAATAATTATTATAATAATTAAATTCTTTTCTTCAGATCGAGAAGAACATCTAGATATTACAGGGTAAAATACACTGCTTTAACATTTTAAGCCTGCATTCAATGCAGACCTAAGATGTTAATGCGTGCATTCTGAATGCTGTACCTCACGCTGCCTGAACTTTCATTTCCGGTCGCGTTGCGATGTTGCGAATGACAGGCCAGCTCTTTGCTAAGGGCCACGTGCGCGTGTGAGAAAAGTTGAGATGAGTTGAGTTTGTTAATCGTGAGCGGTGAAAGCGATGTTGTTCTGAGTGTGAAATCCGTGAATAAAGTTGTCTAGAACGAACCAGCAGAGTTTAATCGGCGCCCAGTAGCGACATTTTGTCCACCGAGCTGGATATTGTGCGAAATCAAGCAAAATCACCGAGCCAAGCTGTCAAGTCAGCCGTGGTAACTGCGTGTAATTATCATCAAACTGTGTGGTTGAATATTGTGAAAGAGTCATTCAAGTCGTGTCAAGATGAGTGCCTCGAACAGAGAAACGAAACACCTCCACTCGTTACGGCAAGTGAGTCTACTACTTCAAGTAAACGTTATGTTTTAAGAAAGAAATTACGAGCCGAGAAGTTAGCCCTGGAACTAAAAATAGCCGAGTAAACGTTCGCAAATGAGATCGAGTGTCTGCGAGCCGAACAACAGCAACGTGCGAAGCTTTTACAACTTCAAAAGAAAGCTGAAGAATCGAGATTGGAATATGAGATCGAAGATGCCATCGCCCAGGAAGAAGGTATGTTGAATAAAGGCGATAGTGATGAAGAGTTAAACAAGTTACCTTTAGAGAGTGTGAACGATCGGGTCTCGCGCTTAGACCTGAGAATAACTGAAAACGCTGTTGTTGATAAACCTCACATCGAGGAAATTAAATCCACTAAACCAGAAGTCGTAATTGAGGTTTCTAGTGAGCCCCATGAAAAAGAGGCAAGTGAATCTTCTATTGCTAAAGGTGAAGCGGAGTTGAAAACCTCTGCCACAAGAGACCCTATCGTGCAAACGTCGAAAATAAATCAATTGCTTGAGAAAATGCTGCCAGCGTTTGTTAAAATCGTTAAACCAAACGTGCAGAGGTTCAATAAAAATCCACAAGAGTACTCCAAATTCAAAGCAGCGTTCAATGTTGAAGTGGATAAAAAGGAAGTTTACGGTGCAACAGAGAAGCTTAAATTTCTATTAGATTCTGCAGAAGGAAGAGCAAAATCATGTCTAGCGAAATTCATGCCAGGTTCAGATGAATACGAGGAGGCATGGACGGCGCTCCGGGAGCGTTTTGGCCGTGTAGACACTGTTGTGTCAGCTGCAAAGAAGCGCATAGATCAATTTCCGACCATAGTGAAAGAAAATAGTGTTCACATCAGGCAGTATCAAGGAATAGTTTCCGAGTTGATAGGCATTTTCAAGGAGCACAATTTCCTTCATCAGCTTAGCTCGCAACTCCCTGAAGCAACTGTTGCTAAACTACCCGCACGCTTTTGCGGTAGATGGGCCGAGTTCGTTAAAGGAAAACCAAAGTTATCAACCTGGAATTCATTTGCAAATTGACTGGAAAAAGAGGCAAAAATTAGTGAGTCCAAGCAGCGGTGGATGCCGGAGAAGAAAGAATGGAAGCGTTCCGATACATCTAAAGTTGATAGGCGTAAGCCAGCTGACAAATCCCTACCTGGTCTGTTCGCGGGTGCCACGGGAGAATCTTTACGCGCCAGCTATGGAACAAAGACGTGCCCAATTCACCAGTCCACTAATCACTCTTTGCAAGAGTGGAAAAGTTTTAAGAGAATGTTGACTAGCGAAAAGGAGAAAGTTGTTGAGGAACATAAACTATGCCTGTATTGTCTATTACCCGGTCATCGTCTAGTAAGTGTCGTAGTAAGAATAGATGCAGAGTCGAGAATTCTGACATGCGTCATCATACCCTTGTACATGAAGTTGATTTGAAATGTATTGAACGAGCAAAAGCGAAACGTGAATCAGAACGAGTGTCAGAAGTTGAGAGAGATCCAGCACCTGTCTCCGTAGAAAGCGAAGGCTCATCACCATGTCAGACTGTGGAGCCACTCGACGGGTATCGCCAATCAGCATACACAGGTTGTGAGACTGGTGGTCGTGCTTTGGTTGGAATACTTCTCATAGTTTTCTTTGGAGAAAGAGGAAAACAACAAGTGATGGCATTGCGCGACTCAGGCTGTAACACGACACTTATAGATGAAAGCTTAGCGCTCTCACTTGGGCTTCAAGGCAAAGAAGTAGATCTCGAAATTCAAGGAGTAAACGTGCAGAAGGTGTTTACTTCCCAGCACATCAAGAAATGCCATGTCGCACGAGTCGGAAAAGAGGAAGTCAAGTACTCTTTGCGAGATGTAAAGACAATTCCCAGCCTGAATGGTCCGGATCAGAAGTTGAAGGGGTCGACAATCAAGCAGGAGTATCAACACCTGAAGAACTTGGACTTAACATGACACCGACACGGGTCCAGTGCAACTCGTAATTGGAACAAACAACTCTGACTTGATTCTACCAAAGCAAATTGTGAAACCCTCGGGTCAACCGGAAGTTGGCAGAGCACCTTATGTGGTTGAAACCCTACTTGGATGGGCGGTGACTAACTGGTTACCCAGTGAGCGAAGAGTAGCATCTTCATATAGTGGGTTCAAAGTGTACGAACGAAGTTCAGTTCAAGATTAGGAGTTGAAGCAGCTGGTCATGGCCCAGTCAGAGATAGAAACGTTAGGCGTGGTGACGCTAGCAAATCCAACCCGTTCCATTGAAGACAAGCGAACATTGTCACTAATGGAAAAAACAACCTTTAAGAGTGCGAGTGAAGACGCATATGTGTCGGGCCATGTTTGCAGAGAAGAAAAACCATCTCTACCCGACGATTATGAAATGGCAGAGAAGAGACTGCAATCCCTAGAGAACAAGTTTGAGAACTGTCCCGAGACCAGAAAGAGATATGCCAAGTCAATCCAGGATGACATTGAGAAGGGCTACGTAAAGACATTGAGTGAAGAAGAAGTTCAGTGCGATAGCAAAGTGACTTGGTACTCACCACACAGATTTGTCATCAACCTCAAGAAACCTAATCGTGTCAGAAGAGTATACGATTCCTCCGCGAAATTCATGGGACAAAGTTTGACCAGATCTTCTCTCGTCTCTGTTTGGAGTTTTCCTCAGGTTTTGCGAAGGAAGAATTGCAATAGCTGCTGATGTGAAAGAAATGTACCATATGCTTGGTCTCCCTGATCGTGATAAGCCAGTGATGAGATTCTTATGGAGAGACTCTCCGGATGAAGAACCGACCGTGTATCAGTTCGAGAGAACAGTGTTTGGAGAAGTGTCTACGCCATCCAGAGCAAACTACACTATGAGGCGAAACGCTGATGAGAAAGGGGAAGATTTACCACTGGGTGTAAAAGCGGTCTACAAGCACTTTTACATGGATGATGGCCTACCATCAACAGATTCTCGCGAGGAAGCTATCGAAATGCGGAAACAGATGACTGAATTGCTACGCCGTGGAGGTTTCCGCCTACAAAAATGGCTGACAAATGACCCAGACGTCTTGGCAACCATCGCGGAACAAGATAGAACTCCCCGATTCCTCGAGCTGAGTGAAGATAAGTTGCCAACAAACAGAACTTTGGGCGTCGTTTGGGATTCCCAGGAGGATACGTTCCGGTTTACCGGACTGAAGGGTGATCCAGGTACGACGAAGCGGAAGATCTTGAGTCAAGCGTTCTCTGTTTGGCATCCGTGAGGACTCCTCCTCCCATTCTCAATTAGAAGTAAGATAATCCTTCTGAATCTGAATTGCATGAAGTATGGGTGGGATGACGAGTTAAAAGAAGCTGATCTTCGCGAGTGGCGTAAATGGCGCAAGGAAGCAGAAAAGCGTAACGAAGTGAGAATACCGAGAGCCCTACTTCAAGGACAGAAACCTATCCGAGAGACTACGCTTCATGTATTTTGCGACGCTAGCCAGGATGCCTATGGCGCGTGTGCGTACCTAAGATGAGTGTTTGCAGATGACACAGTAGAGTGTAGTCTTATTATGGGAAAAGGCCGTGTTGCCCCTTTAAAGTTACAGTCTGTCTGCCGACTGGAGCTCATGGGAGCTCTATTTGCTGTGCGATTAAAAACTGGTAGAAGAAATCTACCAACAGATCATTTCATCATGGCATTGAAGAGATTCATTGCGCGACGTGGACGACCACAGAGCATCCACAGTGATAATGGAACGAACTGTGTCGGTGCGAATAATGAGTTGTGGAAAGGCATTAAACTATTGGATGAAGAGAGGATACAAAACTTCTGTGCACCTAAGGAAATTGAGTGGAAATTTTAGCCACCAAGTGCCTTGCTCTTTGATTGAGAGTGGGAGAGACTAGTGCAGTGCACAAAGAAGAGGCTGAAGGCAACTGTGACAGACAGGGTTGTTTCCAAGGGAGTGCTGAGAACTGCACTAGTCGAAGCAGAAGGGATACTAAACAGTCGACCGATTACTCATCTGTCCAATGATGCAGGGGACATTGAAGCGTTAACCCGAAATCATTTCTTGCTGTTGCGGGCGAATCTGAGTTACGAAGATGTTGAAGTTAGTGACAGAGAGATCAACTCGACAACGATGTGGCGACAAACCCAAGCGCTGGCTAATTTCTTCTGGAGACGTTTTAACAAGGAGTACCTTCCTAGCCTGACAGAAAGGAAAAAGTGGAAAGAGAAGAAACGGAGCCTCAAAGATGGAGATGTTGTCCTACTTGCTGAGCCAAATCAGCCACGAGGTGTATGGCCGCTGGGCAGAATCGTGCCTACTCATCCTGGGCAAGATGAGTTATTTCGAGCAGTTACAGTGCGTACTCAGCACGGAGAGTACGAGAGACCAATTACAAAACTCTTTTTATTAGAGGAAGCGGAAGAGTAAAACTGTTAATCGTCTCGACTAAGGGCGAGGATGTACCTCCCGCTTTCTGAACTTTCATTTCCGGTCGCGTTGCTATGTTGCGAGTGACAGGCCAGCTCTTTGCTAAGGACCACGTGCGCGTGTGAGAAAAGTAGAGATGAGTTGAGTTTGTAAATCGTGAGCGGTGATAGCGAGTTGTTCTGAGTGTAAAATCCGCGAATAAAGTTGTCTAGAACGTACCAGCCGAGATTAATCGTCGCCCAATAGCCACAAATACTAAGAAAAAGCCAATCTTTCTGATATTATTAGTTGATTATCACACTCTTTCATTCATCTGAAACTGCTGTCGGATTAATAGCAACAGAATATGGAAAAATTAGTGCTAGTTGTGGTGAAAGTTTGTTCTTCAATCCTTCCCCAGAAATCTGTTGGAGAGTGAGACCCAAGCCGTCTCCCCTTTACCTCTTCACGAGAAGAGTGATGCTTTAACATTCTTAAGCGTGCTGCACTTCGAATTGAGCGGTCCGAATTCGAGCGCTGGTCGTGTGATCAATATTTTGATCGTGGTAGACTATAAGTATTAGAATTGTGCATCTTTTCACACAGGAGTAGAAATGGGCACTGGCAAACCGTTTGGCCAACTGGGTAAAATGTTTGGGATACCCTACTGTGATACATCCCAATCACCGAAGAAAACAAATGCTCCGGCGGGTCGGTCACCTTAGAGCAACGGCAGACTTAAATTACCTCCTTCTCTTCTGGTATTGTAAATAACATTTATTACTTTTGTTCTTATAGAATGAAAGAATTATTGCAGCGCATGCGCAACAGATACGATGATGCTCAACAGTATCTGCTCTCTAGTTTCCCTGCTGCCGGAGATGCTCGCATTTACCGGTGTGAGTGCAGAGGGACTGTATCAGCTTTAGTTACGTCATTCGCATGCATAATCTACTACTGGGAGTTTCCACTTGTTACGTGAAATCGAGTGTTACAGCTGTAGATGGAATCTCATAATTGCAATTCATTTATCAACAACGTGTGTATGCTCACTTGCTTTCCCCAAACAACTCACATGCATTTTAAAGGAACTGAAGATGGATTCCAGTCACAGCTCACAAGCTGCCGGTACAAAAATTCAAAGAGAACCCAGTGTGTTTTCTGTTCTGACGTACTCACTTCGACTACTTTGTCATGTAAAATTAGTCATGCGTGTGTGACTGTGGTGCCGATAATAGCTCAAGGGCACATGATTTGTGTGCTAAGTGTCCAAGCTAGACATTCTTGACGAAACCAAGTTTGTCTGAGAGGTTCAGTAGAGCGGTTACAATCCGGAGGTGGGAGAGTCAGACCGTCTACTCTGCTACTATCTGGATAAGTGGCATACCCAACAAGTTAGCGCCCTGGCAGTTGGGATTCTTAACCAGCCATATTTATTTGAAATAGCTTCTGCTTTAATTTTACTTGTTTACTTTGAGTTATGACAGTGACCATAATATTCATGCAATCAAGCTTTTTTGAACGTTTTTACATCAATCACTTTCTTTGTTCATCCGCGCTGTAACTCTAAGAAATAGCAAAAATAACGTAATGTAAAACGATAATCCAAAAGTGCAAATAGCTGTAACCTTTAGGACTCATATCAATTTAAAACCAATTTATTCATCTTTTTTTTTTTTTTTAATTCCGTTTACGGTGAAAACTGTCCTGCCGCCTCCACCTTGTTTGCCAGCAAGGTAGCAAGAACAGACAGGTAGACAGTGACCCTGTCAGTGATTTAATTCTTCAAACGTAGCCTCCAGTTTGTTTTGGATGGCCGTTCACAAATAAGAACATTTAATATTATACTTGGTCGGAGCAACTGCTAATCTCAACAGCTAATTCCTGCTGAAACATCTAAAAGAATTTTGACTCTAATTGTCCAATCAAAAACGCTAAACAGATATACAGGCATAGTCACGACCAAAGTTTAATTGTCATATCCTATTGTCGCCATTTCTCGGGAAGAATTTCCGTCACTAAGATGACGAATCCATCTTACTTTTAAGATTGTCGGATGCCTCAAGAACCGTCCTTGTTTGTTTTATATATTTATCTACTCATTAAAGTTGCTGAACAGGTACGCTGTTGTCTTAACGGGCAGAAAACTTATTAAAAATGGAAATCACTCCAGCGTGCCGACACGCAAGTTACACTACCAAAAACTACGAAGCTGTTTTGGATTAGGTTTTTGTCACAGAAACTTTCTGTAACAAAAAGAAACTAAGCAAAGAATTTCTGAATGGCCTCCGTGAAGGCGCGTAGGGAAGCTCCCGGCCCGATTCTCGTCGTAAATCCTGTCTTCCAAAATATGTGTCAAGATGACGCCAAAAAGAACCAAAGAGCGCTTGTTGCAGCTCGAGTTGAGAACTTGGGGGGAGTCCGCCATTTGGATAACTGGAGTTTATCTGACGAGCAGCCAAACACAAGCAGTGCGAACGTAAAGTACGCAGGAATGTTCAGCACAAACCGTGTGGTGGCGTTTTTGTTGATTGTCGTGTGTCTCGTGTCGATATCAGCTCTGGTGCTGACAGTCATGATGCTGTTTGGCAAAATAGGCGATCGGTGCGGTTGTTCAAATACACAAGGTATGATACAGTTGTAGAACACGTAAAGTCGCATAATTATATTGTAACCATGTAATTGTTTTTGTATGCATTAATTTTGTGAAATCCAGCTCAATATTTTACATGTGATGAAGCCATTCTGGTTTTCTTGTTTAAACAACGGTTTTTGAAAACTGCGAGCTTAGTATTGATTGATTTTGTTCCTGCGACAAATCTAGCATGAAGATAAATAGGATGTTCTATAAGTTGGAGAAAAGCACATTCAACACACAGCAATGACTTGTTTGGGATTTAATGAGTAAATGGGGAACAGGGTGTTGACTTTAAAGATTCATGGCAAGAACTTCATATGCTTTTTTAATGTGAAGAGTTCAAAACTGGAACGAGTTCAACTATTTGCTAAGGTGACTGCGAGCGCGGTTTTGATTCAGGTTCAATTCAGCCGCTTTTTTTGACTCGTGAATAATAATGAAAAGATTGTTCTCGAAATAAACTGATTTGCTATAAGGATTCAAATTAATAAGAATTTGGTTATAAGCGTAATCGTTAAATAATAACAAAAATCGTTATTGCCAGTTATGCATGTTGAGGCACGCAATTTGACTCTTTCGGGTAAACAGTGAACACAACGTGATTATTTACACGAGTCCCACCGTATCTTTGATGCCTCTTTTACGCTTTCAGTTTATACTACTTAGTTCAGGTTATGGATCAACGCGCAATATTACAAACAGAATCCTAGATTCTATCAAAGACAAATTGCACTGTTAAGTGAAGATTTAGTCGACCCAATTAACTCGAGCAGAACAAGTTAAATCTTTTGAAGTTTTCCGCCCTATTTTCTGACCTTACAGCTCTTATTCTAAAGGCTAGTTTACCCTCACGTGTTATGCGTGGCGAAAAAGTAACTATTAATTTTAAGATTCTATTCAGCTGACATCATGAGATCAAAGCTGACAAAATATTCGCATGAAGATAAAACTGCTTTTAATTTTGCTTTGCTGCTGCGTGTATTGGCCTAACCAATTTGCAAACCTTGAACAATATTCAAAAAGGAACAAACCAAGGACAATAAATTTGCGCTAAAGAGGGCGGCGTCCCCGATTAAAACGTCTGTGATTGTCATTTATCTCGGTTGCGACCTTGCCGTTAATCTGTCGGTGTTAACTAACATTATTAACCTATTAATCGAAAAAAATTGAAAAAGAAATTTGCTTGATGATTGTGTTCCACAACCTTGAAAACGGGACCAAAAGCCTCAAGGCATCTCGTAATTTCTTAGATTATGTTTTTGTCTTGTCATCTGTCATTTTGTTTTTAATATTCGAGGTCTGAAGATAGGGTTTTTACAAAACAACTATTTTTGTCCTGGAAGGGAAAACACCTTGTCATATTGGTTTAGCAGATGTTTTGACCGCTATTTGCAACCACTTTGAATGAGCACCATAAGACCAAGCAATCAACTTTATGTCGATATTCTCGGCGGAATATTAACTACTTCCGAAGGACTTACATATCAAGCAAAGTAGCGGAGTGTTTTCATCAACATTACAAAACCACTCAAGTTATCGGAAATGTATCGAATTCTTGGGATTATAATATACCAGGGCTTCGACTCGTATTTTAAAACCTGCTTGTAGATTGTTATCGTTTTCGGGAAAGTATATTTAACGTTTGATTCTCAAACGGAAATTTATTTATTCGTCAAACGACAGCCAAACTCTAGCCCAAAGATCACTTTCAATGTATTCACGGTGCAAGGTTGATGAATAAACAACAATTGAGCCTAAGGTCTTGCTATCTATCCCCGAACAGATCCGGAGCGCGTTTAATTTTAAGTTCCCCCATTTTCATTGTTTGTATGTTTTCGGTCGAAGGGTGTGGGAATGCCTTGCGGTTTGCCGCAATTTCTGTAACCCCCTCTTTCTGAATTTTCTGTACCCGTCCTTGAACGGCTTTTCTGATGGAAAAGTACTGCCTTCGGGACTAAAAAAAGGCGAGAGTTATAGGTATGATATTTATTACGGTATGGGTGGTAAAAGTTCTCGAAAAGAACCGTGTAGTTTTCATGTGTTTATTGAAATTCTGGGTCAGCTAAGAACTTATAGTTACCTTTCAGTTCCAGTTCACCAATCCTTATATGACAGACCAAAAGGATTTACAAAGGAAAAATGTAAAATATGTCTGTCCATTAGATTTTGTGCTTTCAAAGGAGGGTTCTAATCCCAGTTAAATTGTTGACAATTTCTCAGCCTAGTTCAATCTCAGCCTAGTTGTCAGCTGTCGCCTTATCGGTTCTTTTTGAGATTCTCAAGCATTTAGGTTTGTGATGGCATCAGCTGACAGAACATCTTACCATGCAATTCTTTGCTATCCGTTAAATCTCATCCAAAGCCCCTGAAAATAACTTGTGCTGTGATTCTAAACATGCAGACGATGTACTTTCTCGGTGATTTCTTTCGCTCTGAATGATATGAATGGGCACTGCTGAACTCCTTGGATCGTACCACGGAAAGTTGTCGTATATATATATATGTATATATATATATTTAAAAAACAACACGTGATCTCGATGAGCTCTTAAGTTGAACCCCCGATATGATCATGTGATACTGGTCAGCGGATACCTTGTTTCGACAGGAGTTAAGAATGGCTGACTGTTAGGACCGAGAAACGCCGGTCAACCTCCCATTTGACAAATCGCTCATATTTTGCCTAAAGATACCCTTAGGTGACTTAATTCTAAAAATCATATTTAAAGGTTCCAGCGAATTTTTATTTTTCAGAAATTCGCGAAAATTTGAAAGCGCGGTCAAAGTGCGGTTTTTCGTGTAATGAAATGACCGAAATAAGGTGCGAGGACGAAGCGCTGCTTAAGTCTTAAAATAAACTCAATTGACTTCAAACTTCACACAAATGTGGAACAACCACTCTAATTTATTCCTCGCTTTAAACTAATCTCAGATATGTTGATATAGTGGTTTTACGAACCATTTTAAAAACAACTATGAAGCGTGTGAAAAATAACAGCAAATTATAGGTCATGTTTAACAACATAAAAATGCATCTGGTACCTCACTTTCCGATTATTTTACTTTACAGCCTTAAAATATCATTATTAAGGATATACCATGCCAAGTTTCAGGCTCGAACTCGCAGTATTTCCCTTTGTGAAAAACGAAAATCTATGTCAATGTGTTGGGCGCAAATAACACAATAATTATGCACGAACCAGAGACAAATCAATTTCAATGGCGAAAGTAAAAGGCTATCATTAATTAGAATCCCGTCAATTCACTGCTATCAGGAGAAACGTAATGTCCACTGCATAAAAACTGTTTGCAGACGTTTTCGAACCATTGCGCGTTAACTTTGTTTAATTTCGTGTCCGCCGTCATGTCTAGTTTGTCATCGCGTGTATTTCCTTAATGTCAACAACACGTGAATGGTTGTCATAACAAACGCAAGAGATTTCCTGGAACCTTAATGTTTTCGATTCACCAAAACGCTTTAAGTTCGTTAAGACACAATAATGGGTCAACTTGGAATGCTTTTTAGCATCAAGGACGTTAAAGGACTGTAAATTAATCGAGTTGAAATATCTTGAAGCAAATCAAAATCGCGCCCTTATTGTAATTTGGTAAACAGCCGATCTCCGTTCAAGTTAGAGAAGTCGAGAGGTTAATCCGGCAATGTATTACCGGTACAACAACAAAATCAAACCGAGGTCATCAAAAGTGTAAGTTTAAAAGTGTAGTGGCAAGTTCCAAATAAATTTCGCCTATATAAATTGGAAACAAGATGTGAAACGGTCGGACCCGAAACAAATAAACAAAATAATAATACGACTAATTTAACCCGAAAATGTTACAGAAAACATACCTAAAAGCCGTCGATTCCCCTCGATACCACTCCGCATTGCCTTAAAGAGCCCAAGCTTTCTGCTGTAAGAATCAGGGGCCTCATGAATCTGTATTTATTATATCGGCAACCATGCTGCGTGGCTGATATTCGAGACTCAGTAAAAGTTGTCACACAACCGTACGAGCAGCCCAGTCACGCTTTCACTGCTCTTGCGCAAATGTTCAACAATTCGCAGTTTACATAAACCGACTACAAGTTTAAAGTTGTGACAGTAGATTGAAATGCGCTTGTTAAAGCTGTCCTATCGAAGAACAATTATTTCTTGTTTTTGAATGGCTCTTAGTTGTAGCTACAGTCGGGGAGGGGGGAGAGGGTATTCCCGGAAATTTCGGATATCTCTATGCCGTGGAAGATTAAGTGGTCTCCAGCTCTTAACGCCAACACTGAAACACTAGATGATTCTCGAAGTATCACAGGGGTCACTAAGCTAAATAATTTTGAGTGTAGCTCCGATGAGTCAATTAACCGTTGGCGCGCATATTGCATTGACCGTGGACAGGTTGAAAAACAGTTAAACCGGAAAAGCCTGTTGCACATTGTAATTTAGCGTTGTCCAACACGCAGTCGGTCTGGTTGTAATGTTAATCGTATTTGAGAGAATCTCAAGTTTTCTTTCGACACATACTGGGGTGACATACTGCTAGATGGGCGTGGCCGGGAGCCACGAGTCAAGTCAGTCAACTCGCCATGCTTAACCGAGAAGAGTGACTGCGACCTTAACATCAGTGCCATTATCAACGGGTGTGACCGAGGAAGCGTCTGCTGAGGTTTCCATAGATTGTAACCATGCACGGTAGGGGTGTATTGATGTCTTCAAGGCCGCTGCATTCGTGTCTTTTATAGGCTGTCTACTTTAGAGAGGCACTTGTCGCTGGAGAAATGTACTCAGTCCCTCGGTTAAGCATGGCGAGTTGACTGATTAACTCGTGGCTCCCGGCCACGCCCATCTAGCAGTATGTCACCCCAGTATGTGTCGAAAGAAAACTTGAGATTCTCTCAAATACGATTAACATTACAACCAGACCGACTGCGTGTTGGACAACGCTAAATTACAATGTGCAACAGGCTTTTCCGGTTTAACTGTTTTTCAACCTGTCCACGGTCAATGCAATATGCGCGCCAACGGTTAATTGACTCATCGGAGCTACACTCAAAATTATTTAGCTTAGTGACCCCTGTGATACTTCGAGAATCATCTAGTGTTTCAGTGTTGGCGTTAAGAGCTGGAGACCACTTAATCTTCCACGGCATAGAGATATCCGAAATTTCCGGGAATACCCTCTCCCCCCTCCCCGACTGTAGCTACAACTAAGAGCCATTCAAAAACAAGAAATAATTGTTCCTCGATAGGACAACTTTAACAAGCGCATTTCAATCTACTGTCACAACTTTAAACTTGTAGTCGGTTTATGTAAACTGCGAATTGTTGAACATTTGCGCAAGAGCAGTGAAAGCGTGACTGGGCTGCTCGTACGGTTGTGTGACAACTTTTACTGAGTCTCGAATATCAGCCACGCAGCATGGTTGCTGATATAACAAATACAGATTCATGAGGCCCCTGATTCTTACAGCAGAAAGCTTGGGCTCTTTAAGGCAATGCGGAGTGGTATCGAGGGGAATCGACGGCTTTTAGGTATGTTTTCTGTAACATTTTCGGGTTAAATTAGTCGTATTATTATTTTGTTTATTTGTTTCGGGTCCGACCGTTTCACATCTTGTTTCCAATTTATATAGGCGAAATTTATTTGGAACTTGCCACTACACTTTTAAACTTACACTTTTGATGACCTCGGTTTGATTTTGTTGTTGTACCGGTAATACATTGCCGGATTAACCTCTCGACTTCTCTAACTTGAACGGAGATCGGCTGTTTACCAAATTACAATAAGGGCGCGATTTTGATTTGCTTCAAGATATTTCAACTCGATTAATTTACAGTCCTTTAACGTCCTTGATGCTAAAAAGCATTCCAAGTTGACCCATTATTGTGTCTTAACGAACTTAAAGCGTTTTGGTGAATCGAAAACATTAAGGTTCCAGGAAATCTCTTGCGTTTGTTATGACAACCATTCACGTGTCGTTGACATTAAGGAAATACACGCGATGACAAACTAGACATGACGGCGGACACGAAATTAAACAAAGTTAACGCGCAATGGTTCGAAAACGTCTGCAAACAGTTTTTATGCAGTGGACATTACGTTTCTCCTGATAGCAGTGAATTGACGGGATTCTAATTAATGATAGCCTTTTACTTTCGCCATTGAAATTGATTTGTCTCTGGTTCGTGCATAATTATTGTGTTATTTGCGCCCAACACATTGACATAGATTTTCGTTTTTCACAAAGGGAAATACTGCGAGTTCGAGCCTGAAACTTGGCATGGTATATCTTTAATAATGATATTTTAAGGCTGTAAAGTAAAATAATCGGAAAGTGAGGTACCAGATGCATTTTTATGCTGTTAAACATGACCTATAATTTGCTGTTATTTTTCACACGCTTCATAGTTGTTTTTAAAATGGTTCGTAAAACCACTATATCAACATATCTGAGATTAGTTTAAAGCGAGGAATAAATTAGAGTGGTTGTTCCACATTTGTGTGAAGTTTGAAGTCAATTGAGTTTATTTTAAGACTTAAGCAGCGCTTCGTCCTCGCACCTTATTTCGGTCATTTCATTACACGAAAAACCGCACTTTGACCGCGCTTTCAAATTTTCGCGAATTTCTGAAAAATAAAAATTCGCTGGAACCTTTAAATATGATTTTTAGAATTAGGTCACCTAAGGGTATCTTTAGGCAAAATATGAGCGATTTGTCAAATGGGAGGTTGACCGGCGTTTCTCGGTCCTAACAGTCAGCCATTCTTAATTCACCATAGGAGGGAGAGGTCAACTTCGCTTGTGTTGCCATGCGATTGCGCGCCCGATGATCTTGGCCATTATGACGTCACTCGTGAGCCGGCCCGTGAAGTTTATATGGCCGCTAAAGAATGACACCAGACAAGTTTTTCATCCGATGATTGCTCAAAGAATTTGAAAGAAAGCGATCAACAGACCACAAGAATAAGATAACCCGTTAATATTGTGTGCAAAAATACTTTGGTGTTCAAAAACTAGAAGTCAGAAGGCACAAAAACATGCAAAATTTCGAGATCGCTCAATTAAAAACGCGATTGAAAAGTAGAGCTTTGCACACGTTTCTTGGGCGATATCTGGAGAACCCATCAATGAACAACACGAACACAAAAACACGATCTTGATATGGTTTACAACGTTCGAATAGTGATGAAAACGAATCATTTAACCACAGGCGGCCCAAGCTCACAATGCGAGGAGTTTTTTTTTTTTTAATCTTTATGCGAACGTTCAGCGCGCGTGACATCTACTATTACATAACGACCGAGTTTGGTTACGCGAAACGTGACCTTCGCCTTGCAGTATGTGGTGGTGTTGTGTTACAACGGTTTGAATTTATAAAGGTTTGTATGGGGAAAAACGGTAATCGACATTATAGCTGAAATTTCGGTATTTTTGCAATAAAAATGACTCACCTCAATGCCTTGTTGTCTTTTCTATTGTCATCTCGCTTCTCAGTTCGATCCGAAGCTATTTAAGCAAGTTGTCCCTTTTTGGTTTTCCTCTACTAAGTAGAGGAAAACCAAAAAGGGACAACTTGCTTAAATAGCTTCGGATCGAGCTGAGAAGCGAGATGACAATAGAAAAGACAACAAGGCATTGAGGTGAGTCATTTTTATTGCAAAAATACCGAAATTTCAGCTATAATGTCGATTACCGTTTTTCCCCATACAAACCTTTATAAATTCAAACCGTTGTAACACAACACCACCACATACTGCAAGGCGAAGGTCACGTTTCGCGTAACCAAACTCGGTCGTTATGTAATAGTAGATGTCGACGGTAACCGTGTCACGTTTCGCGCGCTGAACGTTCGCATAAAGATTAAAAAAAAAAAAACTCCTCGCATTGTGAGCTTGGGCCGCCTGTGATTTAACACGTGCAAAAAAAGTGGGTTTAAACCCATCATTTTGTAGACGATAGCGTGGAGGACCCGCTGATCGATACTCGAAACCCTCGAAATATGAGAAAATGCTCCCTTGCAAAGGCATTTGAACTATCAAGTCATATGCTGGGTTGGAAAGTAAATAATGTACCAAGGAATTATTTTTCTGCGCTAAATTATCCACAAAACCGTCAAAGATAACATTTTCTTCTGCGAGGCCAACCAGCTCCGAGCAGACGTGTGGATATTTTAGATGGTAATATGATATAAAATCACTCTACAGGAGACCTAGATGAAACGGATGATATTCAGAATAACACGGACCAGACCTCTTGCCAGAAAGGTGCTTCATTTCATGTCAAAATGTTCGTCAAATATGAGATCGGAGCCTGTTTCCTCGGGCGTCCGCATGCAGTGCAAAGCTGTTTCTTCTTCTGAACTTCTGACAAGAGAGGTATCCTAAACTGGTGCTTTGGGTTCTATTTATTTTTCATTTCTCAGCATAGACTGTATAGACTGTAAAAGACAACTGCATAGGATGTCATATAGAAAGACCTAAAAAATACAGAATCTGGTTCCAAGCAGCAAGTGAATTAAAGAGGAAAGGATATATGAACAGGGATACTTCCTATGCTAAGTCATTAGCAATAAGAGTTGACTTAACAAAGTCATTGGCAATAAGAGTTAACTTAACAAGGAGAAACTTGTTAAGCCAAAATGACTTTTTGCCAACACAAAGAGTTCAGTGGAACGTTATGACAAAGCTAGAAAGATCAATATCAGGTGATCTCTTATTATAACCAAACCTCTTGTTTTCTAATAGTATCTGTCTTGACAAACTGTAATAGCTTTACTACCTCTAAGTTTGAAATGATAATCAATTCTTTTCTTTATACTTTATGCTTTTAATTTTCATCATAAATCCTATGTGAACAAAGATAGCTCTAACAATTATTTTACACTAAGCTTAAACTGAACTACAAAGAAATATTCTCGAGACGAGTGTCACAGAGAGGTTGTACTTGTAAACATGAACGTCAAGCCTGATTCTCCCCAGCTCCTTCCATTCCAGGTTCCTTGTTGCTTTTTGCATTGATGAGTTTATTTTTGGCTTCAAGAGAATGATAAGTGTACATTTCCAGCAAATAACACACAGGATTGGGTTTTAAATGTTTAATTGACAGTACATTGACAATAAATAGATAGCTTTCCATGGTGGTTGCATGTATCGCCAGAAATGGGATCTGCTTGAATGGTCTTGCAAAGGTAGTGGAGGATGGTAACTTAAGGTTTAAAAAGATCAAAATAATAAGACTCCTCATAATATTCACCAGTCAAAAATTGCAGTAAATGTTTATATGACCTCCCTTCCATCTTTGGTTTTCATATCGCCCCTAACTCTTTTCAACAGAAAATGTAAACTAAAAGACAAATTTCCTAATGAGATCTAGCACCAAGAACTCGAGTATGTATTTACCATTAAAAACTGCAATTCTCACAATTAAATGATCCAACCCCCATCCACCTTTTAAGTCCCGTCCAAGCAGATACAATGCGGTAATGTACATGGAGCTAATATCATAATTTATAAAACATTAAATAGCTCATTTCCAGTATCAATGTATTGAACTGAGGTCTTCAGATTTTCACATAAAGAATTTTTTTCAGCACCCTCACCTGCACAAAAAAGAAAAAGAAAAATTTCTGAAGCATGTCAAACAAACTACAACAATCACTCTGCATAAAGCATTTTTGGATCCTTACTTAAAGAAAAGTTACAATATTGTTTAGGAATTAAAATAAATCAGACTTCAAATACCTAAATTGTTGATCAACAGTGCCAATTTTGTAAACATAATAAGATTCAGCAATAGGAACTCAAGGTGACCGAGTTTGGTACTCAAGTTTTGCTATATAAGCATACATAATTGCAGCCGACAATGAGGCCCCTCATTTGATCTTAGGTAACCAAGAAAGCCCTCGCCCCAGTGACCCTAAACGAGCTAACTTTCACTGTTTTGTTGAGAAAGTGAAACACAAGCCACCCTTAGCAACATAACCAAGGTAATCCTGGTAGGCATGATAACCTTTTTTCGTCAAAATACTATGACTGGCCTACCTGGGGCAACTCATGGTATGAAGAAATAAAAATTAACTCACAAAACCCCACGGTGATCAAATGACTGAAAGGAAGCCAAAGGAAGAAGGATAACTGAGCACTGGAGTATAAAAAAAGGCTTAAGTAATCCTGGAAGGACCACTTCATGTCATATATTAAACACTTGATATAGTTGCCTCAGAAGGGTCTGACAGGGTTGCCTTCAGTACCCGAGACCATATAAATGGGGCCTTGTACTCTCTCCTCCGCAGAGGCTCCCTATGAGAAACTGAATATACTCCGAACTACCAGTCTGTGGTCAAAGCAGCACGAAAGTGGCCTACGAAGAAGAGAAAAGTCTTACAACACTAGACTGCAAACCATGGGTAAAATGTAGACTGCAGGCTTTTTAGGAATATCATATTCCCATTTTCATTTATAAAGAGATCGAGCTAACCATACACCGGCTAACCTGTGCTGTATATTTCAGGCTAAACGGAACACAAGCTCTATATAAAGGAAATGGGAATACAATATTCTTAAAAAGTCTGCAGTCTGCATGTTATCCTCTGTCTGCATTTAAACCACCGTTGTGCAGTAGGCAGGCTTTGTCTTATTTAAATAATTAAGCTTAAGTTCTTGTTTGTGAAAGTTCTCATTTCCTTCATTGTGGATAATATTTCTGTTTGCTAGGCCCATTACAGAATATGTGAAAAGGTTTCAGTTTTGTGAAAGAACACTCCGAGCACGAGATCGCAGATATTTCATACTCAAATGGACTGATCATTTTTACTGCTAATTCTTCAAAATCATCTTCGGATACAATGTTTTCCTATACATATAAGCTATTCTGTGACCAAGTTACACGTTTCTTTACGTTACCGATCACGTAAAAAACACAATTTTACAGGGCGAATAGTCAAAATTTTGCCCCACATATTTCCAACGGAGAGCGATGACTGTAACACTTTAAATACACTTTCTGCAAGATTTTTCAGTTATAATTAAAATCTACTTACCTCTAAAGAAAGAAAAATGATAATCACTCCTTGAGATCCAAATACAATACCATTTGAAGCTGGAATGATTGGAGAAATCTGCCTCAAAAAGTTGTATCAGCGAGAGGCGACGACGCCATTTCGAAAATTTTGTGCATTTGCGCACTTCTTCCGCCGTGACGTCATAATGGCCATGATCATAGGGTCAGCCAAATCTGACGTGTTCACCTCTCCCTCCTGATTGACCACGTCGTCCTGCGTACACGCCCACGAGCAATACCGCTAGCCATGACAACCATGAGAAAATCAATTCATGAGTTTCCTTTACTTTCCTATATAGGTATGGTGCTCTGCTTGGCGACCTTTCGGGCCGCCGGAGATCCGCTATAAATAATGCACTGAAGTCAACAGATCTAGAGTCCGAATGTGTCTTTGTGCGAAGTGCCGCCATTACATGACTGAATCTGACAATGATCAGGGACAAGCAAAATGATTTCACACTTTGTATTTACGAATTCTCCCGTATTATATTCAAGCTTGTGTAGTCTCTTTTTCCGCCTATTGCGGGACTGGAAAGCTGCGAATTTGTTTTTTTTATTACGCTCGGTTTTTTAGATCAGTCTTGAATTTGTTTGCTGTTCTGTATGCTAGCTTATGATATCGGGAAAACTAAAACTCATTTAAAGAATATGTTTAATTCTCGTTGTATACATAATAAACAAATAACAGCACAGAAAGTGCTTTGTACAGATTGTTGCTCACTCTTGGCAAAACTTTGGAAAACTCGTGAATAAAAATCCGTGCGTCGCACTTTCTAGGAATTAATCTTAATGTATTGTTTTTCAAAGTGTCTACTGCAGGGCAGACCTCCCGAACAGAAAACAGCGCGATGTTAGCGAGGATAAAATCCATGGAAGACAGCGTTAAAAATCTTAAGGAAGAACTGGTAAGAACTTGTCTATTAAACGAAGTCACAAAACCAACTAGGCAGCAAAAAGCAACGAAGTAGATAAACAAACCATGAGACGAACCTGAACCAACTAACCAACCAATCAACCAACCAAACAAACAACCAACCAAATTAATTAACTTGCGAACCAACAATCTTACCAAACAACCAGCAAAGCAACCAACAAACAAAGAGAGAGAGAGACGAACGAACAAACATATAGAAAGACCGTAAGACAAACAGGCAGGCAGAAAAAATCAGCAAGACAGAAAGAAAGCCTCCCAATCAATCAAGACCAAGTCGAAAAGATTTCGATATTGAAATGAGTATTGGGTATCAGATCATACATAAACAGTAGTAGCCTTTGGAGTATTAAGCGGCTTGAAATATTTCCACACTCATGAAAATTATGTTGGTCTTGGTGAGCAAAAGCAGTACATTGGTTTATTTATGTTTCAGGGGGTAAAATTAAGTTAACTTGAGAAGGTTAAAAAGTCCCTTAATAACCTGGAAACAAAAAACGACAATTTGAAGAAAATGGTAAGTAAACTAACCCCCCCCCCCCCCACCCCCACAAAAAAAAAAAAGAAGAAGAAGAAGAGGACACGTCGTCTAACAACTGCTTAAAGGACACTTGTCAGCCTCCGCCATTTTCGAATGGATCGAAATTATTGATATTGCAAGATGAAGCGAAATCTTATTGGTTTTCTTTTTTCTTCTGTAGGGCGTTATACATATAACTGCTTCTGTTTGTCCAAATGTAGTAAGACACTTGCATTGTACTTGTGAGGGTGTTTTTTTGTTGTTGTTGTCAAGTCAGTAACCAAGCCATGGAAGGCTCGGTGGCCTCATCGTTAGTGTGCTCGTCTCCGGATCGAGTTAGTCTGGCGGGAACATTCGTTGTGTTCTTGGGCAAGACACTTTACTCTCACCTTACCTCTCTCCACCCAGGTGTGTAAATGGGTACCTTCGAACTTAATACTGGGGGTAACCCTGCGATGGACTAGCATCCCATCCAGGGAGCTTCATGCTACAGAAATCGGGATAAGCGCCGGTCTGTTGGGCTACTTTGCTCATATGCAGACTTTACCTTTAACCATGCCTACATATATATTTTCAGTTGAACTGCAGAGCAGCTGTGGGACAGTCTTTTCAACAACATAACAATCTGACCAGTGTGCTGAGAGATATCAACACAACGCTCTCCTTCAAGGTGTGAATAAGTTAATTGAGACTCTACTATTTGATAATAAATAAGGCGATGAATTAACGTAGTCAATACAGTGCCGATGATAAAGTCACTAGTATTTCGTAGTGTATATAGGCAAGACGGACAATCTTTGAGGAGGGAACCGTCTGTGAGTGTACATCGGACACTTACGAAAAGGCCTTATAAGTGAAAGTTGCGTCCCAATCAAAGATTATATATTGACCAAGATTATCTATGAGATCAGCTGGTTGTGACGCAATGTTGGTTTATAGTGCTTGTATTGTCTGTCCAAGTTGACGGGTCCGAGTCCTTGATCGGGAAGGCTATGACGTCTCACCAAGCCTCCTTCCACTCGGCTGTATAAATTGCTACAATTGTTGAATAAAATGGGATGGGTAATAACACTGGGATAGACTATACTTAGTCCGTCAGCCAGCAGGGCTGCTTGGTATCATCCGGGGTGATTAAGGTTTATGGTGGTTTTCTAGTAGATTAGACCATAAATAGTGGGGAAAAGCATGATAGCAATGATTCTATGGTAGCTAATGGGTAACAGTGCTCTTTATAGTATGGCTCAGGCATGGGAACGAGGCTGAAACTTGTTTTGTGTTTATTAGCTTCAGTTGTCCACCAAAAAGAACAAAACACTTGCACAACAGTACCATTGTTTCACACAACATTTTTTAAATTACAAATGGTTCATTTCATTAGTCACATGACCAGAGCGCGAATTAAGCATGGAAACGAGGCTGAAGTTGGTTTGACAAACATACGTGTGTTCAGGAGCCATAATCGGGGACGGAGACCGTAAGTCTCGGGATTCGCGCGCACCTATGATATGGGACAATTTTTCTATTTTTAGAACAAATTGCGCCATCCTGACGTCATATATCCGTGCGGATTCACGCACATGTCGGGGACTCTCGCGTGGATGTTGTCACGTTGCGTGATCAAATGGTGAGAGTTTAGAGATTCTCTTGCGTATTTTTCACGGCGATGGCAGGGAATAAGGCAGGGAATACGAACCAGGGCGCTTATATGTAGTTTTATGCTCTGAGCTAACGGAAAAGGTGGGTTTTTCAGGGTCGAAAACAAGACTTCAATCTCGCGCTGAGAATGAATAATAAGATCTTCTCAGGGTAGTTGTAAGCTTACGCGTATGTTTTTGCGTTCGTTCTGACTTAAGAATATAGCAAGAAAACTCTCTACTCTGGTATCGAGTTAATTTGTGAGTTTCTCAGACAATGGTTAATCATAACCAAAACCTGTTTTGACGGTTTCTTATTGTTTCTGCTTGTTTGGTGAGTTTGCAAAAGATTTTGCCGGAAAGGAAAGTCTGACGCGTACAATTGGCTCATTTGCATAGTGCAGCTCGTGCACTTTCAAGTCCGAGTCGGTGTTTTCAATTGTCAACAAATCTTGACAAAGATTTCTTTCGTTATATTTTGTGCTGAAATGCTGCAACAAATTTCACGAACGCAAAAAAGGCTACTAACATTATGTGTGTTTCTTCAAAATAAGCATAGTGAAGTTTTACATTGCGAAAATGAAAATAGACAAGGAGTTTTGATAACTCGATCAACAAAATCGAAATCGTTATTCGAAGTTGATTAAAGAAAGCGTCATCGTAACTTTGCTGATTATTTCTGCTTAATTCGCATATTTTCAGCTTAGCTTTTAATATGTTCTCAAACATTTATCAATCTTAAACATATTTAAAAACTATAGAGTTAATAATTCATCAAGTTAAAACAAAGAAAATCACTACCGTGAAGGAGGTTTGGATACCCGGTCTTAATTAGCATAGATTTTAACGGTTTTACTTCTCCGTTTACTCCTAAGTTTTTGTTTCGATTGAGAAGATATATCAAACACTCGAGACAGTGTTTCATCGGCTATCCAAACACCTCAAATTTCGTCAAAAATACTCCGCTGCGCGTCGTATTTTCAACTCTCTTCTCGGTGTTTAGATATCCCGATGAAACACTGTTTCTCGTGTTTGATATATTACATGAAAAATTTCGGGAATTTCGGACGCCATTTCCCCCGCGCGACATCCGCAAAAATCCTCGCAGCATGTACGCGCGTGTGCCGCAGGTGATGGCGCAATTTGTTCTAAAAATAGAATTATTGTCCCATATCATGGGGACAACCCCAATACTTGAAATGGCGCGCGCTTACGGTCTCCGTCCCCGATTATGGCTCCTGGTGTGTTCATTAGCTTTAAATGTCCATCAAAATCTGCAAAACACTTACTCAACAGTATCATTGCTTTACAAATGTTATTTTTATATTTTTGTGTTGTTTATCCCATCGTTTACATCACTGGACACGTGACCAGGGCCTTTAAAATGGCACTATTACATGACAGACAATTGTAAGGCTGTACTACGAGTCCCACCAATCCATTTTAATTCAAACTGCTCTTTTTAATGTTTCTGACGTTCTTCCTGATGTTTTTTGACATGAGTATAGACCCAATTTCTATATTTACCAGTAGGCATACATAGAAAGCATACCTAGAAACTTCTTAAGCGTTCATTTTAATACTCCTCATCACTGCTTACTTCATCGTCATCATCGGCACTCTCATCTCTTGAACAGAGCCTTGGTTCTCACATTCAGCAAGCCTGCACATATCAGTGCATGTTAGGCCATTTGTGACACAGACACATTTAGGGGCGACGCACGTTTTAGTGCAGTTACACGCTAATAGCTCAAGTATGGCTTCTGGTGCCGCTTTTACGTCCATCCAGTCAACACCTATCTTGGCAACACCATCTTCATGCTCGATCTTCCATCCACGTTCAACAGGAGTCGGAACTTGTGGGTCGTTCTCTAAACACCGTTTCCATATGGCAACCTGATAATTTGCTCTCTTTGCGTGCTTCACAAGACAATCTGTGCAAGGAGGAAGCTGGTGACTTTCTATCTCCCCTATTCTGGAACAAAACAGCTGGTACCTCAGCTCATTGACTTTCGTGGTGACCGTGTTATTAGAGTAAAGAAGACATGTAAGTTACTCTAATTTATCTGTTAATTCAGGAGGTAGGTCCCACTCTTTTCCCAGCTCTGTTAACGCTTCTCGGCTCCTTGTGTTCTTCTTTAATATCTTCAATGCTTGTGCCTTTCCCTTTCCTGCAAATGCGCTCGCAGTATCACATCCAGTGAATGCATGCATTCCGAGAACACCTTTGCACACTCCTGGACCAAGTGAAGCAGCAACGTTTGTAATGTCAATAATCTTTGTCCGTGTACGAGTTCCAGACTTCATGAACAGTGAAACTCCTATCTCATTGCTAAATGCCAAGGACATGATAAATACATCAGTGTCCCCCGAACAGACAAGAACAGAGGTGAAGCCCTCATTAGCTGCATGGGAAGCGTGGAGCAGTAGGCGTCCATCTGCCTCTTCCTGTTGAGACTTCAGTGTTGGAACCTCCTCACTACCTTCCGCTGTGATTCTGTAGCATGTATTACCAGCATTGGCATACAACAGTTTCTCTTCCAACTTCTGTCTTCTTCCTTTCTCCACTCATTGACGATGAAGGTGATAAGACTCGTCTTATTGCTCACTCTTGTCAGGAAATTCCTCCACTGCCTAACTATCTGTGTGCTAGTGATGTTAACAAGCTGGTGTCCTGACTCTTCACCTCGCAGTTGCCGCCACTGTTCTTACTGGATAGCTCCTTGTAGGTGTCAAATACGACGTCTATTCGGTTACACCACACCCCTCCTTTCACTGCCATAGACAGGGCAGTCATAGCGACATCACCAGTCAGGTGATCTCCCTTTAGCCTTTGCACCAGAGACATGCCATACATAACTGAAGCAGAATTTACAGGGAGTTCCTCAGAGAACTGTACATTTTTCTGTAACAGTGATGCCAGGGAGGCCTCGTTGGTCTTTCTCAGAAGGTCATCTGGAGTTGACAAGGCCCAGGAAAGTGGTCCAAGAAAGGAGGGTATCCATCTGCAAGCTTCGTTCTTGTGCAATATCTCTGATTCGTCCAAGCAAGGACCTGTCTGCTTCAAAATAATCGATCGGTCGTTGGTTTGCACTTGTTTCTTCTTGTTCATGTCGCTGAATGTCGTAAGTTTGTTGGTCTTCAGAGGGCCATGGAATTTCCTGATTTGAGGAGTCTTCTCCATCCTCTCTTCTTTAAACTTTGCGTAACATCTTTCACCAACCGCGTGTGCTGTTTTCAGGTCTGTAGCAATCTCTCTGGGGGCTTTCTTTGCAGTTGAAATGCTAATTAGTTCTTGGCTCTCGGAAAATGGATTAACCCAGCCTTGGATGAGGTCAACTATGGACGAAACCGCCAGCTCATCTTTCTTTATTCTTGGTGACTGTTTCTTAGCTGCCCAAGAAATGCACTTCGGTATTCTGCTGTGAGGTAGTAGCCCTGAACAGTTGCAGGTTTTAAGTTAAAGCGTGTGGTTCCACCAGGATTCTGGGTATCTTTGTTCACTGTGACCTCAGTTGTCTGGTCAACTGGAATCCTCCCAAAGGGATTGCTGCTGGCTAACTGAACGGAAAAACTGCCTTCCTTGAATGCCTTCTGTACTTCAGGATTTTTGTCACCGAGATTTGTCATCTGAGTAAAGTAAGGAGTCAGGTATCGTGAATAGTTCACCTTGTCATAGGCGAAACACCAAGGGATCATCATTCGTATGGAATGGAGATGTAATCCCGGTCACCTTCACGAGATCCCCGCAACAGGCCAAGAACTATTCCCTCTACCATATCCACATATGACATCCAGAATGCTGAAAGTTCGCCGTTATTTTGACGAAGATGATTCAGGAACTCTCTCCACATAGGCATCACTTGAGGCAGGACTGGGCACAGAAGCAGCTTGGCTAAGCTCTCTTCCTTCAAATTATTAGCCAGTGTATCCACCTGCTCAAGAAAAGACGCCACAATGATGCGATGATTGGAATCGCTGCTCTCGAGCCTTCTCGTGAACTCAGCTCATGCTAACCTCATCAGAGCTTCATACAGGTACTTGCGTGCCCGCACGCCACGGTTGTAATGCTCTCCATCAATAACATCACTTATGGGTTAGTCTCTTTTCATAGTAAACAGGCTTCTACATTTTCCGTGATATGCGATATTTGGTATGTGATTTTCGTAGACCGTTTTGGCGACATCCAAAACTGCCTGATGATTTGGAACTTTGGCTGCTTCCAGCAAAGCCAGCCATGAGCTGATGTCCTTTGGAGACACAAGATGTTCTTCCTCCTTATCACATGCAGCATAGTGTATTATGCACTGGCGCTTGTCCTTTTCCATTCAATCTGAATGGCAAACGCAAGCTCAGTAACTGTAAATGGAGAATTTAAATAAATCTATTATTTACTCTGAAACAATAGCATAAATGATATCAATGATTTCATATACGTTATAGATGCACTAGTAAATTAGCACTCAGTAATAGATCGACTATTTTCAAGCTTTAGATCGAACTGAAAGGCTAACTTCTAAAACAGCTCAAAAAAGATTTAATGCGAGCTGATTTGCTTTCTCACAATGCAAAGTACAATTTAAGTTCCAAATAGATAAAAGGTGAATTGTCTGAAAAAAAAACCGATAAGCCGATTTTTTTTTTTGCATAAAAGAGAGCAAGTTTTAAAAAAATACTAGAGTTTTTATGAAGACGGTTAAAGATATCTCCAGCCATTGATTGCCAAGACAGAAATGGACTGTTTTTCTAGGTTATGTTTTACAGAACATCTTATATTGTGCTCAGCTCTTACGTCTTTGTCATGTTATTTGGCAATCGAAAAAAGTTTTTAAAACTGATTCATTCAAAATTAAAAGTACACAAAACTAAAATGTTTATAAAATTCATATTTTGTAGAATAATTAAGGGACTGATAGGTATCTAGTAGTTTAAACACTTACCTTAACGAAGTTGGTCTTTTCAAAATGGCGGATACATCAAGCAACAGAGTTCTCAGACATGGCTTAATTAACATACCGCTGACCAAAATTTGCAGGCTCGTATATTAAACAAAATGTTCTCAAACACATATGTAGACTCTTAAAAGTATAACTGTCTCCACCCTTCATTTTATTGCATTCTATAAGCATCTGTACCTGCATATAATTGAACATTAACTATGGGCCTAATGTGTTATGGTTTGGGAGGGGGTGCAAATAGATGCAGTCAGCCCGGAGGAGCTACCATCGATCCAGTGCTATCATGGATTTTCCAAGTCTACAGTGGCAGGGCCTTTCAAAAAATACCAGGAAACTTATTCACCCTGAATGATACCGACAGCCTAAATTTGGCTGCCTGGCTCACGGACTAACTCCCATTCTAGGTGAAGTAGGGCGGGGGAACAGAAATACTCAGGGTCGCGTCATTATAAAAAACCAGTTCGAGGGCCACTGTAGGCGCGAACGCTGGCTTTTCAAAACCAACTTGGTAACCAGTTGCCTTAATGCCAGTTTATATATATTTGATAATAAATTACTTTCCTATATATATATATATTTTTTCAGATGAACCAACTCGGCGTATCCATCAGCGCGGTTTATTCGTTAGCTGACAAAACAGAAAAAGACTTGAGCACTTATAAGAATCACACGGAGGATTCTCTGAAATCGGTAAGTACGTACGGCACACGTAACTAAAAGATTTATACTTAATAAACGACCATTTTCTATACTGCTCCTTTAAATATTATTCATTTAATTTCTACTTAGAGTTTACAATAAATATGGATTTGACTATTCTTCCTACGTAGTCAGATGTTTAAAAATCATGTAAGACAGGCTCTAATGCAAGGCAAGATGATATACCTTATTGCTCCTTTTTTAAGTTTTATTTAGAGCTTACAATAAATATGGATTAGGCTATTCTTGCTGTGTAGTTAGAAGTTTCTACCTCAAGTAAGACATACTAGCGTTTTTAGACTTTTTTACTTTAGCTTTTTTAGTATGCAGGGCCTCTCTGAAACCAGAAATGACCCCAGGGCAAGACCCAGAGACTCAAGACCAAACGTTCAATGGTTGGCAGTTGCCGTGTTTGAGCCCCCATCCTTTAAATTAATCAACATCTTTTCTCTTTAAGTATAATTTGCTACAAGACATATAACTTAATTCTCTGTAGCGCAACGTCTTATATCTTGGATAAAAAACCCCTTTGATTCCAAAGAGTGTCTCCCGTATCTGTCTCAACAGTTGTTAGTGGTCTGAAGTTGTTAATAGTAGTAATTCAGTGCCAAATTAAACTCGATTTCCATGGTAGACGTTTTGGGCCTAGCCCTTCCTCAGTCCTAAGTTTCGTGGTGTGACTAGTTTAGAGCAAAGTGCGAACGTGACAATAGTTAAGCTATCTCTGACCATCTCCAGCACGAAAAACGGGTTAACGCGACACAGTACGCTGTTTGTATCTGAAAAGGAGATACCGTAAAATCCCACGTTAAATCCCCCCGGTTATAAGCCCCCCCCCGGATATAAGTCCTTCTATTTTCTAACAAAGATGTTATTCCGGATATAAGCCCCCCCCCCGGATATAAGCCCCTCCCGGATAAAAGCCCATCTAATGTGTCAGAACGTTCGTTTTGCGTTTCTTTACAAACATCAAAATTTGTAATTCAAAGTTATAGGCTAATAGGGTAATAGGGTAATAATAGGGTAATAATAGGGTAATAATAGGGTGATAGCTCTAAATGTAATGGTATGTTAGCTTTAATTCGTTTCTCAGATACGTTTTATTTCGTCGTTCCGAAACATTTTTCTTATTCCGCTTATAAGCCCCCCCCCCCGGATATAAGCCCACCCCCCCTCCGTTTATAAGCTCACCCAAAACCCCCTGTGAAGTTATATATTCCCAGGGCTTTGGGATTTTATGGTAGTTGGAGAGTCGTTAGTTAAAATTAAAAGGGGGGTAAAAGTGAATGTCGGATGGTGTGCAGAATATGATCCTTTTACAGTGGAAGATGACAAAAAGCAAAAACGAGGGAAATATTGGAAGAACTCCAAAGTTGATCTAACTCGAACCAGCAAGAGTGTAAAGTATTTTCAGTTTTCTATAATTTCTTTCATAAAATCAACCCCAAAACATTCAATCATACGTCTAACCATATTAGCATATTCCTTTCAACGCGAATGAACAATGAGTCAAAAGGCCTCACGTCCTGAATTTGTCTGAGAATTTTATAAGGCTTTCCATAAAATTCCCTGGCACCCTGTACTACGCTTTTCTTAAGTTGGTAAGGAGGTTAGGCCTCAAATACGCAACATCGATCAATCATCGATGAAGTTTAATGTATGGATTCCACGACCCCGCATTTAAGATTACTACAGTTGAAATCTCCACAATGACCACCTTTGGGATAGAGGAAAGTGGCCGTTGCAGCGAGGTGGCCGCTAGAGGAGGTTCGACTGAACAGCAATTTTACCAAGTTAGAGGACAGCTAGGGTAGACCTTTCAAACGTTGTTTCTGAATAACACTCAAAATATTGCCTGAGTCAATTTTCGTGCGTAAAGAACACAATACGAGGATATGCTAAAACTCCTGATCCGCCAACTATTCTAAGCACAGTTCAACAAGATGCTAACGTATAACCTTGTCGTGTTCGAGTAAACCACGATAGTGCATTTTTATCAGAAACTTTTCTTCGAAAAAAAAGTTAAAGAAAGTTAGTAAGGGGAATAGGCAATAACAATCCGTTTCGCCCTGTTTTGAGTAGCATTTTGTACCTCGCTTCAGGTAATCTTTTACCTCACTCAGAGTTCAGCCATGATAGTTCGGCGCCATGAGGTGTTTGGCCGACCAGGTTTTAGCAAGGAAGAGGACTATGATAATTGTAGTGAAGGATGTGGTAAGAAATTATGTAAATGTTTAGCCTCGGTGGGATATGAGAAAGGTTTCTGTAAGTTATCGATGACAATTTGAAAATTGCCTTTTGGTCTTTTTTCAAACAGCTTAAAAATGCAACAGACCGACTCGAAAGAGAAGACAACGCTCTGAGGGCATTTTTAGAGGAAATTAACAAGACACTTTCCATTAAGGTAAAATTAAATTAGAGTAATATCCTTCATCAAACAGCTGGGCTCAGCAGTTGTTCGAAGAGTGGATAACAGTGACTCTATCCAATAAATGAATTACTATCGAATGAATAGCGTAGTATTTGTTTATCGACACCTATCCACTGGATAGCAATTTATCCGCAGGATAGCGTTATCTACCCTGAAAACAACTGAGCCCTGTGGTATCATTGACTACAGACCCACCACATGTTGTAACCATCTCTCTTGCAGGTAGACAACGTGACAAAGCTCCAAGGCCCAATCGGACCAATCGGGCTTCCCGGCTTCAACGGCTCTCAGGGACCGATAGGTCCCGCTGGACCTCCAGGATTGAATGGAACACAAGGACCCCAGGGCATCATGGGTCCCCAAGGGTTTAACGGCTCACAGGGAGCGCAAGGTCCAGCCGGTCCACAGGGATCCCAAGGAGCAGGAAACCTTTCTCAGTGTGTACACAAGACAGATTCAAAAACAGGAAGCCAAGACAAAATAACAAGCAACAGTCGTGCAGGCCCAGTTGAGGTTATCCTGGAAGAACCAAGCGTAAGTATACTCAATGCCGTCAAATGATGATTCCGAAACGAAACGGGTCACAATTAACTAACACACTACCTTATTGTACATGTCAAAGTAAATATCACCTTGCCTGGAACTAGCTTGCAACCGAGGCCAGTGCGGGGAGTCTTTTCAAATGCAAATATCATTTATCCCTTTTTTTATTGATATTCCTCCGCATTAGCCTCCATTGCAAGCTAGTTCCAGTCCAATACCGAAAATACGAGTATGGTCTATTCTCACTAAAGTTGCATTTACGTGAATTATCAATACTCTAAAAACTTTTAATGACATATGTTGAAAACACCTTGTCGATCAGCACAGTATAAAGTACCACATGAACGTTATTCTTGATAGCTTTTGTTTGAATGGTCACACATAGGAATTTTATGCAGGGAGAAAATTAAGACCATCTAATAAATTAAAGCATTCTAAACGTACTGCTCAATAGCTTTTATTTGGTTTGTTATACACGTGATGTTCATACAGGGATTTAAATGTGTAATGTCGCCTAGTTAGCCATAGCACAACAAACAGTAACAAGCAAAAGTAGCTTTCTTTTGAAAGGCCGCGTACTGAATAAAGAGATAAGCATTTTCGTTTCGGTTAATTGAATTTTATCAGCATGCTTCATCTTAGGTCATGGGTGCCATAATGGCGCGTCCTATGCGCTGAATAGGCTAAGTTGGATATATCAATATTTTAACATGGCTCCGAGGCTTTCAGGATAAAATTCCAATTTCTTTTGTCCCTTTAATTTAATCATTCCATAACGAGACGTGGATACAAAGAAAACGCCTCCAAATATAGGAGTTTGTCTTGAAAGCCTCGGAGCCACGTTAGAATATTAATATATCGAACGTGGCCTATTGTGAACCAGTCCAGTCCATCAATTTGAATCGAACCAAGCGTGTGTGTTCGTCTGTGGGCGTATTTGAAGAAAGCAAATAAAGTTAATCTGTGTTATTATATTTTGTTCATCATTCAGGCAACTCAGTACAAGTCTCCTTTCCTTTGAGTTAATGTATGAAACAAAATTTCTCTTTTCTTCACAGGGCAAAAGAATAGTGGGCGCGACATGCTCAACGGACTTTGCTCAACAGTATTTGCTTACAACCGCCACAAACCCTGCCAACGGTCATTTATTTTACTACTGTAAGTGCTATGGACAGTATGACTCTGTCGCGCGAAGTGTGGAATGCACCATCCATTACTGGGAATGCCCGCTGAAATCTTGAAGTCTACTGATGTCCTGGTGTACGGAGGGTGTTGAGTCCAAATCCTCCGAAGGAAAAAAGATGGCGACTGTACATTTTACCACAATACCATGCGAACCTTGCGCAACCCATTAGGCGCAAGGAAAGCCAAATTTTTGCAGATGTTTCCCTTTGCTAAGGAAATTGTGTATGCTCGGGTTTGACTGAGACGTTGGAATTTTTCTGTACGATTTTATGGGCATTGTGAAAGGTTACTGGCGCTGAGAGTTATGGGTAAATGTACCAGTAACCATCTATTTCCTACGGAGGATTGCAAGACAGTGTTTATAGTCTTTTAAATCGGTTTAGGTAGACCTTGTATTAACACATTCCCAGGGTCTTAGCGGCATTGATCTCATACATGTAGATGACATCTGATAGAAGAGTATTGAGAGAACAAAAACTGTTATAAATCTCGCTGTGGGCAGCCTTTAGTGGGGTTATGACCGGGAAGGAAAGGAGCGGAGCGGGCATAACGGGGTTATTCCGCTGGCCGCTGTTGCTTTCGACGCCCCATACTGTATAAAGAAGCTTGTTTTCAGCCCGGTAATCCCGAAGACATAACATGGGTTTAAAATATATTATCGGCTAATTAGAAAACCTATATTAGAAATCCTATCTATTAGATCAATTGTGTCAATTTTAAATCAGGTGTAACTCGTGAGTGACATGCATGAAATTTAATTAGGTTAGCTTTGGGCCGTATTTAAATCTTATTTCATAATTTTTAGTGTCAATTTTAGTATGCAATTTAATAAGGCTAGTTTTGGGCCGCACTTAAATTTTAAATTTCACTTCTTAATATTTTTAGAATGTTTAATATCAAAGAATGTTGTTTGTATGGGAATTTAGTTTCCCCCAATTATTCTCCAGTCATGTGCTTCTTGTAATTTCTGTGATTTAGTTACTTGTACTAGCATGACAAAGTATTATTAAACTTAAACTTAAACTTAAACTTAAACTTAAAGTTGTAGTTTAATCAACCAATCACAACCTTGGTCACATTTAAACAATTTACGTTTTCTTTGTCAGTCTTTTAATGCAAATTTTCCCTTTCTTTCATAACTTGACTATTCTTCTTTTCCCGGAAACTGTGATTTTCATGATTAATTGTTAATAAAACTTCGTGTCGTCCAATTCGGTCTGTAATCATACTCGTGATAAACAAATCGGACTCCCGCTGCGCGGTCCGGTCCGATTTTGTTATCACTCGTATGATTACAGACCGAATTGGACTCCACTCAGCAGTCCTATTACCATTACTAAACGTAATATTCATTTTGTTATCAATCAAAGAAGAAAATGTTACGAGGGTAATCGCACTGATTTATCATGATTGATATTAAATTATACCTATAACATTAAGGTCCTAGAGATGCACTTGATATTCAATTATGAACTTTATTGTTATAATTACTAAGACTTTCTTACGTAATGAATGATCTTTATTTAAATAAAACATAAATACGCGTAATTTGCGATCTTCGTCTTCCTGGCTTAATTGAATAGCTGCCAACATTAACAGCCAAAAAAAAAAAAAAAAAAAAAAAAAAAAATGAATAGAAACTACGTAAAACTCCTGGGTTACTTTGTTTCACGATTGCGAGTTATCGGAACCTAGCGCTGGAAAGTTGTTAGATAGTCAGGGTCTGTAAACTGGAAAACTGGATGATGTATTTTCCAGAGTCTTATTGCCTCAGTTGTCATTAGTTAATAATCACTTGCATATAACAAACCGGTGAAAAGTGCCATCTATGTGCTCTGATTGGCTATTCCATCTCTAGGTATCCACTGCCTTTCACCTCAGAACTAAACAAAATGGCTTCCCATTTTGCTCAAGTGTAGTTTTTTTTTTTTTGAATACAGATATTGTTTTTTTCTAAGCAAGGTCGCCGGACCACTCTGCCTAATCAGACACAGATTAGTTCACAGTTCACCTGTGCTTCTCTGATAGTAAATGTGTGGTTCAAAATGTTTTGTTTTCTACCGCGAGCCTAAAAGGACCTACTTTACGGTTTGGGCATCTTAAAAGGTTTAGCCTACATTTTTCAAGTTCGTCGTTTGTAATCCGTGGCAATCTTCTCCAAATCCTTAACAAACCGTGTTCCTTTATGGATTAATTTTGATCTCTTTTCAGTTTTTCGGTCTTAGGTAAACTGCTATTTTCAGGTCATGGCCAAAATAACTCAAAATACCGTTACTGAGTTCCTTTATGTACACTGCGATACTCGATTATTTATCACGCATTGTTAAAGTTGAAATATTTCGCCCCTCGAAAAAAAAGTCATATAACAACCTTACTGGCTTCCCTTTACGGCCCCATCTCTACACGCTACTTTCCTCGATATCCACGTTAAGGGGACCTCTGTAGAAAGGTTCGACAAAATTAATACTTTTCCAGAAACTGGGTCACAATGAACAAATGCCAAGTGGAAATTTGGTCATTTTATTTCTTTTCATCTACTCCAAAATCTCTGAACTAGTTGATATTTTGCTTATTTTAGTGGCAAGATTCTAATCTATTGGGAATGTTAATCTGGGAGCAGTATGATCCACGTCGCAATTGTAAGGAAATTATCTTTATTTTTCTTTTGATGTTATTTGTATAAGAACAGGTAAGGTGCTATTCTCACAAGGCTTGCCTAGGGTAGAGGGAAAAATTACATATGCTTCTGTACATGGACATCAACATTGCATTTAGATGTGACTTTCTCTCGTAAATTATGAAATGGTTTTAGAGGAACTGACATCTGACATCTGACATCTTTTGAATCACAAGGCCCCTTACAGAAAATAATCAGATGGTAATGATCAGCGGCCTGAAGAGTATTGTTACGGGTCTTGGGCATGCTATTTCCAGCTGACAAGTGATATATGAAAGATCATATATTTGGACTATGAAGAAAGATATGAAGACATGGTTAATCATTGCTCTGCGATACCGGTACAGCAAGGCGATATGTTGTGTGCATAACTGCCATGATCAGTCATGTCCTCTTATTATTTCCAACGTGTCGAATATTTACCATGAGCAAGGAGAAATTCTAGCTTTAAAGGAAAAAAGCAGAAATATTTAGTACATGTAGTGGTCTATGCACAATGTTACTCGCTCGCCGATAGAGCTTCAAAGCAGGATCTCGACAGCGTGTCGAGTGGGAAACAGCGAACTAATCGACAAACACGGTCGACACTTTCGACCATGTGCTTTCTTGTTTATTACACTTATACCGCAAGGGCCTATGGGAGTTACAACTCTAGGGGGATTATGGGTCTCGACCCTCACAACAACACAAGTAAATAGTGTTTTTCACGTTTTCTGAGTGGTTTAACTCGGAGGCAATTCTCAAAGTGCTATTCACTTCCGAGCAGACTGAAATGAAATTTCCTACATGTTTGTTTATTGTCAGAAATAAAGATATATTTTGGTCCGGTAGTTTTTCAGTTTGTGTGGTATATACTAAAATGATTAATCATCTCAGTGTCGGTGAAAGTGGTGGATATTTACCTCTACTTCCTCCAGGTAAATAACTATTAAATATAGAACAGAAATAACTGACAAGAATAGGGAGAGAGATAGGAGAAAGAAAATTAAAAACTGGGACCATGCATCGCAGAACTGCATGTTAACTAACATAGATATCAGTTAATAACCTCGTTATTCGTAGTCGACAAAATCATCCAAAAAATTAAAGCCTGGTCCTAGTTGTTGAGAGACTGGATAACGCTATCCACCGAATAAAGAAGTGTTAACGAAAAAAATCACGCTATCCGCTGGTTAGCGATTTATCCGGTGAATAGCGTTATCCACCTTTCGAACAATCCGGGCCTGGGGCCCGTTTCTCGAAGGTCCCGAGAAATTTTCGCACCCGAAAAGCTGTAACAAAATCTCAAACCTTATGACTTCAGAGCTGTTTTATATATGCACATATTCTCAATATAAACGGAAGTTCCCTTCATACAAAAAGTTTCAAGCGTATACACCTCTCTGTCTAGATCTTTAAATACCGATTAACCAAAGATGGCTTTGCGGGCCCGAAGAGTTTCCGGGGCTTTCGAGAAACGGCCCCGAATGCTTTAAAGCATCGATCACTTTTTAAGAGTAAATGTCAGTAAAAATCAAAGAAAATTCTAAAAATGTGGCCACGGTCGAAAAATCGATTTTGCTCATAATTTGCCAGTTTGAAGGCCTAGGTAAGTAACTGACGGAAATCAAGTTAGTTTTTTGAAATATCCAATATAACGGCAGAAATTCACGAAAACGGTTATCGCACCGAAAGCTCAGATTTCACTTCGCGATAATCCGAAATTTTGCACTTTTCGGCTTTTGCTACACAGTCGTTTACATCGCTGTGAAACGTTCTCAACTTTAAATGTATACATTGATTCTTCCTTAATCAAGAGATAGTAATTGTTTTTATTTCTTGTGTTTTCTGGCCGAACTTAGCCCCGATTAAGTAGACATACTTTTCTAATTAAAACAAAACTCAAAAGTTATGCAAATTCAGTGAGGAAAAACGCTGACCGGTAGTGCTTCAAATTGTGTGATATTCTAGCAAAAGACAGTTCAGCCAATGAATTGTAGGCCTACAGTTTCATTTTTGTGGGATCTACTAGCAATTTTGCATGAACGCCGATCAAAAATCGAGAAAATTGCAATTTAGCCCCTTTGAAATTTGCAATGTAACGCAATACGCTAAAATAGGTAAGACCATTTTTGTTGGCTTGAGACAGGACAATCAAAGCCTATTAATGTCTTTTACATTTGAAAAGCTTTAAAAGTAGTATGTAACTTAAAAAAAATCGCCGACAAGAGTTTTAAAAAAAGCGAAAAAGAAACACCAAACTTTTAAATCGCACTCTCCATCTTCTCGCTGCCCAGTGTCACGCTCGAGCGATTTTTCAAGGGAAACAAATTTGAAACCATTTTTTCACCGTTCAAAATGAGTCAAATTTTAATAACAAGATCTTTGTTGTTGATGTGCGAAATCATGCATTAATAAGAGAAGATTGCCCACATATTGGAACGATGTTAGGGATTACAAGCTTTATGCCGTCGCCAGCCAGTAGGAGGCTATCTATTCCCACGAAAAGTTAATGTTGTATCGATAACTAAGCAAACAACGCACTTATCAAAGAAGAATCGAAGTAAGCTGGATGAGTTATAGACGCCCCGCGCGAGTTCGTTCTTCAATACGGTGGAATTTGTGCCGGCACGCAGTTACGGTCATACCGCTCATACAGTGTAACAAGGATATCAAAAGTCACTAAAAGTCCTTCAGAATTTATCGCATTGAGACATACGTGAAGAATATTTTTGGCGAATGTGTGCGTTTCGAGAAACCGAGAAACGTCTTGGAATCGACAATCTCATTGATTAGGTCAGGAGCCCTTGACCGGCTCCTGATTAGGTACAGGTCCAGAAGTTGATTCATGTCACTCAAGGATCTGTGGAAATTACACACACGGCAAATGGAAATTTATTCAAGTCCGTGAATTTACTAGAAGATTCAGAACAGTTCTTCCCTGTGGGCTCAGGCGCGCCAGTGACGACTGAAGTCTTTGATGAACAGAGAACCAGAAACTCTCCTCAATGATAACAACACATATTCCTCCTTGACTTGCACCTGCTGGCTTGTACTTTAAAATCAGTCTGACCAGATAAAAAGCAACACGCCAGTCCTTGTGCTAAAAGTTTTCATCATTGAAGGAAGTCGAGGTAAGCAAATACTTTAGGAATAATAAAAAAATAATTTCCGTAGTTTTAACGGTCACACCCTCAATGACTATCCAGAAGCAAGGTAGTCCTGTTCTGGCCCTCTCCTTGTCACGCACGTTTCGTGACAGAGAAAGGGCCAGAACTGGACTAGAAGCAAGGAAAAAAAATTGACGCGCGCAAGAATGTCACCAATGTTGCACACACGCAATTTGCTTAATTACGTTTGGCCACCTTGTTGCAACATCCAACATCTTACAGGATACTTGTGTTTTCGAATTATTTCTTATTAATTTATTTGAACTGAAAAGCTTGTTAAACCAGGGTCGAAGAAAGGCTCGTCAACTGAATGAGGCAGTAGTTGGTGGTATAAAACGATCCACAAGACTACATGATAAAGCATGATAAAGAGTAGGTAGCACTAATTTTTTCAGAAGTGTAAACCACAACGTAGGTTAAAGATATACCGACATGTCATTGGCTACAAAAATGCTTCATGCTTCAGTGCTAAATAGCAATGAAAACCAACCGTGGCGTCACAAATTTGGTTTGTAAACAAGGCAATATTTATCAGGAGTTTTCTCTCATCCCCACCCCAGCATTATCAATGCAATTCAACTCTTTTCTCTTCCTTTCTCGCCCTGCAAGTTGATCATGAAACTGATACTGACGTCTCTTTTTCCACCCCGATCAATGAGCTGAATGCAAAGGTAGGCTTTTTGTTCTAAACGAAGCTTCAAAGGAAAGCAAACTGATAGCTGAATATTGCATAATTTGAAAAAGCGATTGAAGGTTGAGTTCTGGAGAAAGCTCCATCATCTTCTACAGATTTGACGCATCTTCCAAGTCCGTCACGTACTCGCTGCATAGTAGCACCGTGGATTGCAGTGTAAAGCTCTAGTACGCGTTGTTATTTGAGAAAGCTGAACAGTGCGTTTTAGCCGTCCCGAATATCCTTGCTCCTGCAGATTTGAATTGCTTCTGGGAGGAGTTATCTAAACGCAAAGGGAATCTAAGAGCAACTGGTGGGGAAATACTTTGAACGCTTCAAACACTCCGTCACTTATCCCGAAGCTGCATAAATTACTTGACCTTCGCCACAGATTGTCATTTCCAAGATTGTAGCATCGGCCAAGTGTATCATGCGTGACACAAAACAGGGAGAGTTAGGGAGCGATTAAGTTTGGTTCTAGTCGTGTTTTTCCCCTATTACAGGCAATTTCTAGGTTAAATATTATTTCTAAAGCGTTTCAAACATTAAAGACATTAATAGGCTTTGATTGTCCTGTCTCAAGCCAACAAAACATTTTTACCTATTCTAGCGTGTTGCGTTACATTGCAAATTTCAAAGGGGCTGAATTGCAATTTTCTCGATTTTTGATCGGCGTTCATGCAAAATTGCTGGTAGATCCCACAAAAATGAATCCGTAAGCCTAAAATTCATCGACTGAACTGTCTTTTGCTAGAATATCAGACGATTTGAAGCACTACCGGTCAGCGTTTTTCCTCACTGAATTTGCATAACTTTTGAGTTTTGTTTTAATTAAAAAAGTATGTCTACTTAATCGGGGCTCAGTTCGGCCAGAAAGCACAAGAAATAAAAATAATCACTATCTCTTGATTAAGGAAGAATCAATGTATATATTTAAAGTTGAGAACGTTTCACAGCGATGTAAACGACTGTGTAGCAAAAAGCTGAAAAGTGTAAAATTTCGGATTACCGCGAAGTGAAATCTAAGCTTTCGGCGCAATAACCGTTTTTAGTGAATTTCTGCCGTTATATTGGATATTTCAAAAAACTAACTTGATTTCCGTCAGTTACTTACCTAGGCCTTCAAACTGGCAAATTATGAGCAAAATCGATTTTTCGACCGTGGCCACGATTTCTTTGATTTTTAGTGGCAATTACTCTTAATTAGTCAATATCCGTCCAATGAAGATGCATAACGATGACAGAGTTTTAAAGCGAAAGTGCCCAAAAATCAATTATTTTCAAAATATGGCGACAACAGCCAAAAAATAAATTCGCTCATACTCTCAGGTTAGGTAGGCCTTAGTGTCAAACAAATCACGACATACTTCGTTTGGCTGAATATCGATTTATTTACGAGAAAATAGATCATAACCGAATTCCGTCAAAATGCCGCTTTTGGAGCTCAAAAACCATTTTAGACTACTGATAGGGAAAGATAAATGTAAATATGATCACGTGCTACCTGGGCCGCAGTCGTCCTGAGTTGGGTGTAGCCTCTGGAGATAAAGTAATATAGAAATAAATATCTGTAGAGCTAGGGTGGGTACTACTAAAACTCTCGGCCTCGCAATAATGGCAATAAAAAGTGAATATATTTTTGGAACGAAACTCAGTTTCGACACAGTAACTGATCGATTAGTTCACAGTCCAAGGATTTATACGTGACACGTGACGAAGGCAAAAATTTGTGTGACAGGTGAAAAACAACTAAAAGACATACGCGATTCGTGAATTCATGAAAACGTATGGTTAAAAGCAGCTAAAAGTATAAGTGGCACTTGAATTTTGTTAAAATTTGCGCGTGAAACGCGAACACTCTCCCTACGTCCCCTCCAAAGTTACTTTGCCGCAGTTTTCGATTTCAGTTCAGTTCACCTCGTTTTGAATTTAAAGTTAATTTGCGTTATTCCGCCAAACGAGGGACAGATGTCCTTGAAATAACCCCATTTTTGCCCGCATCTGATTCGGTGTTCAGTTCAAGACTTATGTTTAAACAAAGTTATCTTACGTGGAGTGATTACAGCCTCATTTTCAACGAGATGGGAACAGAGAAACCTCGAATCAGAAAACCGCGAAATACGCTTTGTAAACAACTCAAGATCAGGAGGCGGCGCAGCACTATTCCTCCAAGTTATATTGCTTTTATGTGAACGATGCAACAATTCAGTTCAGCACTCAGCAGGACTGCAGCCCTGTTTTTTGATACAGCGACATGAAGGTAAGAGGATGTTATATTAAATAAATTGCACACTGGACTTCAAATGCGAAACAATCGAGTTTGCGTGTTGTATGTGTTCCGGCCAATTAACGGCACCGTCGAATCGGTGCATTTTATCCAAGTTTCAAATTTGATTAAAGCGCTCCGAATCATTTCCCCAAAAAATCCTTTGGAGATCGATAAGGACTACTTATCGCCTTCCAAAAGCCAGATTTTCAGTCAATTATTTCGTGTAGCACATAGTTAAATAACGCGTTTCCTTTGACCTATTTTCATTTTGACCTATTTAATTAGATTTTGCAAATAAATATAGGCAAGAATTGCTCAAATTGCTGTCAACATATATTTTGATGTTGGTTTTCAAGATTTGATAGTTTTTATTGGTCTAGGTTCTTTGATTTTGTGACGTAAAGCTTTGAGATTCGTCTTAAATTTTGAGCTCCAAAAGCGGCATTTTGACGGAATTCGGCTATTATCGCTTTTCTCGTAAATAAATCGATATTCGGCCAAACGAAGTATGTCGTGATTTGTTTGACACTAAGGCCTACCTAACTTGAGAATATGAGCGAATTTATTTTTTGGCTGTTGCCGCGATATGTTTCACCATTGGGAACATTCGCTCTTAAGTGGTAAGCGGGCATTCCCAGTAATGTATGATGCAGTCCACGGATTGCGAGCCAGTTCCATAGTGTCCGTAGCAATCACAAAAGTAAAATTGAACACCGTCGGCGGGGTTTATGCTGCTTCTAAGAAGATACTGTTGAGCTCTGTCTGTTGAGCATGTGACGCTAGTTATCCTTTTACCCTGGAAGAAAAAAAAAAGTACTTAAAAATTCTTTCCAGACCGACGCTATTTAAAAACATTATTACATTTCAAAATATCATGTTGAGTCTCTTGTAAGTTCTGTTTAAGAAGACATCTATGAGACGAGTTGCATTCTCTGTGAATCTTGGACCGTCTAGTTTTGAGATAAATTAAAATATATAATCGGTTATTCTACATTCGAGGTGGACGTAGACTAAATAAATAAGTGGTAGTTCGAATAATAATACTTCAAATATTGCTTATTAATTACTATTTAATTACAATTCGACAATTATCTATAATGATGTAAAGCTTAGAATATCACAGAACGTTAAAAAGTCCTCAGTTCTCTTAGAGTAGAAAACAGTTACTTACACTCGGCTCTTCCAAAGTGACCGTAGTTGGAGCGGAAGGAGAAAATATTGTCACTGGATTTTGGCTTCCTGCCACCGAATCTGTCTTGTGTTCACACTGAGAAATGTTTCCTGCGCCTTGAGGTCCCTGTGACCCGGTAAGACCTTGAGCACCCTGTGAGCCGTTAAACCCCTGAAGGCCCATGATACCCTGGAGTCCCTGTGTTCCATTGAATCCTGGAGGTCCAGCAGGACCAGTCGGTCCCTGAGAGCCGTTGAAACCGGGAGGACCGATTGGGCCCTGGAGCTTACTGACGTTGTCTACCTGCGAGATCGATAGTGTAACTATAAATCTCTCTTGGACAGGAAGTAGGGCTAACGTTGCATTCAGTAATTGATAAAAACAACTTATTTTCACTTTGCATGAGTTAAGTTACTTTTATACCGGCTCAGATCTAATGAGAGACATAGAAGAGGCCCTGTTAGGGGTAAATTCTGACCGCGAGATGGCCTTGAAACGGCGACATGGGTGCTGTGAATTGGCGACGAACAACAGACTACTTCGGCGAAATAGGGAAAGCGACACCAATGGCAAGATAGACCGACAACGAATTTCGGAACTGAGAATGCAGTGATTGTTTTAAACGTCTGAGTCGAAGTGAAGATGCATTTCCATAGTTTTAAATGTGTTTTCCTCTCTCACGCGCGATGTCGACAACGCGTGAAACCCAGGCTTTCTTATATATGCCAAACGTCCATGTCTAATAAATCGAGTCGGCCATTGCTGAGTATGTTTTCTCACTCTCAGCTGAGTGAGCAGTGCCCTAAAACGCCTAAAAACACCCTTAAGGAAAAAGGAAAGAGATCTTCGCAAGTGGGCTTCATATTTTTATTAGTGGGCCGCCAGTAAAAGAATACGAAGCTGTATTATTAACTAGGAAAGGAAAGACAGGGGAAAGTTGCCAAGGTCTTCTCAGTAGAAGGTAAGGGTTACGCCAAATTCAAAAGAAGATTATAGATATGAGAGATTATCTAATTGAGGCCGTTGAGATTTTGAGTTAAAGAACGGTTGTTAAGCATAAACATGGTAAAAATAGCCATAGGTTCGATCGTACTTTAGGTCCAATTACTGGCTGGAAAAAGGCTGAAAATAGCAATTCCAGGCATCTAAATTTCAAAATTTCCCGGGGTAGCATGCCCCTACATCCCCTAGGAGGTTAGCAACCTCAGCGCTCGAAAGCATACCCCCAATATGCCCCCCAGCGTGCCACCAGCCCCTTAGAAAATTTTGAAAAATTGAAGCACATGTAACCAAGAAGTCTTTTCCTTCATTCTGAGTCGAAATGTGATGCTTTAAAAATAACCATAAAGTAATCATTATACCCACTGACCAGTGAATGCTGGCTCTGCGTAAGAATTCGTACTGCTGAAAAGTGTTCGAAGCAAGTGCAAAACGTACAAGGAGTAAATTATATCCAAAGGGATACTTAGTTATAATTTTATATGTACTTGACTAAAACAGCAAGGAACCTTCAATGCGTGAGAAATAATAGTTCCAGCGTGAGAACGCAAGACTGAATTCGTTTGCATGAGCCTCATGCTCAATACGCGAGACTTGAGAGCACTGTGTCGGTTTTTGTTTTTTCAATAAACAAAGGTATTACGATGTGTTATACGTGTAGCTTCGTTTTAATCGAACAAGGTCAAATTTCCCAACACAATTCCTCTGAGACGAAATTCCGACACGCGACATAGGAATCTTGCGAAATGCCGACATGGCTGGTGGCGAATTTCAGACAGGGGACATGGGTACCCCCCCTAACAGGGCCTCATAGAAAGATAATCCCGCTGGTGCTGATTTTGAGGGGGTCAACTGTGTGCTGCTTGCCAATAAGAAAGTAAGCCTTGAGTGTCCTGAATGGGAGTGGGAAGGTGCATAAATCTTATTATTGAAACATACTAGCAAAAGTATGGCTTGGTGACATAACAACACAAGTTCGCAAGCCTTGCTCAAGACAACCGCTTTGTTCTCTAAGCATCTTGGGTAATACAACAGCTTAACACAACTTCCCGTAACGAATATACTACAATTATAAAGCTTAAATTTACCCAAATCCCATCTGTCAGCCTTTTTTTGTACCCACATTTAGCCCCATATCCATTTTTTGTTGCAACTGCCAGTCCCAGTGATCCAAATCTCATTTCTTCACTGAAAAAGCAATTGGCAAAACTCAGTTCCCATTTTACCCTTTCAAGCCCTTCAATCTATAACATTGAAATCACTCGGTAAATTGCTCGTGGAATTATTGCGAATCCATTTCATAATAGCTAAATGCTGTAATGAACTCGGTTGAAAACAGTAACAATAAAGACAACAACGAAAACTGAAGCGACGAGAATTTCACTTCAGTTACATTCAATAGTCCTCGTTCGATATATCAATTTATTATATAGACACGAGTGTTTTACTGGAAAATAGCGGACTTGTAAACTTCATAAGAATCCACATCCGGGACTCGGATGGCGTATTTTCCATATCCGCACTAGTGAAGGGGTGTCTGGAAAACCCAAATAGCGAATAGCGAATAGTCCTGAATAGTGCGAATAGTCTCGAATAGTGCGAATAGAGGCGAACAGTCGCGAAAAGTGGCAAATAGTGACGAATAGTCGTCAATAGTCAGCGTTAATTAATTATCCAAATAAGCAACAGAATTTCAGTGAATTTATTACCTTTTATTCTCCGGACTCAGACCAGGGCTGTCCATCGCCGACATTAAGAAAACAGAAAACATAAGAATAACCTAATAAAGACGTATTTACGCTTTTGCAGCGGTCAAAACAGAAGAAATTACGTTTAGAAACATCTTTTGTCCTGATAAGCTTCTCTGCATTTTAGCGGGAAAATCCCATCTTACGTAGCTGCAAGGTTGACTGCGAGATACTGGGTACCCTATTTGCTACGATTTGTCACTATTTGCCGCTATTCGCCACTATTCGAGACTATTCGCACTATTCGTACTATTCGCTATTCGCTATTCGGGACTATTCGCTGTTCGCTATTCGCGACTATTCGTTGTTCGCTATTCGAGTTTTCCAGACACCCCTAGTGAAGATATCAATGATTTCAATGATTTCAAGTTTAACTCTTAAATAGCACTCAAGTTCGTTGGTGTATGATCGAAACATCTTGGGATCTTCCTCGAAAATCTTCGGCAATCTTCGTTTATCTTCGGATATCTTCCGTAATCTTAAGAAATTCTCGAGAAATGTTCGGAAACGTCCGTGTGGCCTTCGGATAAGTTTTAGAGAAGCTTCGGAAATCTTCGGAAAGTGGTGGGGAATCTTCGGAAAATTGTCAAAAATGTCGTTATCAGCACGTCTATACAAGAGACCAGTACCTTCATGGATAAAGTTGTGTTGATATCGTCCAGTAGTGTTCTGATGCTGCTGTCTTCTTGATTGAGTCTTTCTTTTGTGCTGTTAAGCTGTTAGAGACGTGAAAACAGTGGAAGAAAATATAGTAACTCATATGAATTCTAATTTAGACCGTCTAAATGTCTAAATGTTAAATGTCTAAATGCTATCTCCCTCTTAATTACGGTACGTCGAGTGTGTTAAGAGCTGCACAGCAAAACATGGTCTAAACAAATTTCGTTAATAAGAACAAAAACTTCCTTACCTCTGTGTCCGTCTGAGAAATTGCCATAGATAGCTCATCCTTCGTGAGGTTCAATCTTTGCTCCAAAGTAACGAGCCCAGAGTTTAACTAGAGTGACGTGGAACGTACAAGAATTCAGCAGCAAACAAGGGACACGGAAATCGCACTATGCATGTTGCAGGTAAACATTTAGAAACATATATTTAGTATTTATCATTTTATTTCGCAAATAGGTATCTTCTTGTTCCTTCTCCGCCAGTGACCTTCCGCTTAAAGGTAGAAGTTAAGTAAAAATATGTCTAGAATGATAATGTTAATGTAACAGCTGCATTGCTGTTGTATATCAAGTGATAGTAAGTGTAAAAATACAATCCTTCTGAAGGTCTGAGAAATGGAAAGAAAAAAGGTTAATAGGCTTGATTTTCGTTTTATGATTCATCGCCTGCTGAAACAATCGCGGCAAGAAAAAGTATTATAAAACAGAAAAGGAAATTTTCAAATTATTTTAGACCTAGTCATTATTGATCCATGGAAAATTATCTTACCAAGGCCAGACAACTACTAGTATTTGTCTTGAAAATGTTGAAGTTGTCCACTGTTTGGTTCGCCAACATGTGCACTGCAGCTATGGATGAACCGAGCTGCTCGATCTGACGAATAAAACAATAATCACACGATCTAAAAGAGGCAAAAATCTACAATCACGGCCAAAAGTCTTAGGACAAATTTGTACTTTTAGTGCTTTTGCGCACACGCCAGACGTGAATACAACTTCACCTACCTAACCTCGCCCCCCACCACCCATACAATGTTGAAAACTGCTACCTGCAATTTCTTCTGATTTTCAACGTTGTATGGGATTGTAGATGGAGTTTAGTCGAATCTAACGCGCGCTTCCACTGATTGATTAATGGTCACCGGGCAAAAATGGACAGCAATAAAGTAATTGTCGCCTGCTCTCCCACTAACTGCTTGCCATACAACTTTGCCCTAAACTCCAACTATATAACAAATCACTTAATCACTGGTCCCTTGGGAAACAATCAGTTTTGCTTTCCCTCGAATCTCGATGTTTGCTTCGGCTCCGTCTCACGAAACATCGAGATTCTCGGGAAAAGAAAAATAACTTTTCCACTCAAGAACAGTGATTAGTTGTAAACTATTGCATACTATTACGTCCTAGTCTTCTCATATCAATATTTCATCTTATACCCCCTTTGCATACCTTACATTGCTTGACTGCTTGGCCCCTCTATGATTATTCCTGGAAAGCAGTACTCTATTTAAACTTAATATTGTTTTGTATCAAACTACTTTTAGAAAAATGCCGCTGGAAAACCAATACTCAGTACCTGTTGGCAAACTCGCAATCCTATTGGCTAGCCGGGAACCTACATTTCATCCTAGGAGTGTAATTTTCGCGCGCGTGCCTTCTGGTCGTAAATTTAAACAATACTAGTCTATATTTAATAGATCAGTCACTCGGTTATCGGTACCTCACCTGCTGAAGAGCAGTAGTGTTGACTTCTTTCAGGTCACTTTGAAGTCTATTATCCTCCTGCCCTAACTCTTGTACCTAAAGTGCAGTGAAAATAAATGCCACATTTAAAAACAACGAACGCTGTAGATAGCTTTATAGTAGGTTAAGAAACGTCTAGTCTCAACGGATGAAATTTGGCCCGTCTTCTCCTTTTCTGCTATGCCATTGGCTTAGGCTATAATGCCACAGATATCGCTGATGCAACAGCTTTATAACTAACATGAGGTAGGATTGGTCCAAATATAGTTTCCAAAGGAAATTATCCTAGTTCACTTTGGTTACCATGAGGTTCTCAGGCATTTTCGTGTTTTTGTAGAGTGAAAAATACAGTCTCTACCTAAAGGCATGAAAACCAATTATCAACTCGGCACGAAATAGTTAGAACCAATACGCGCACCTTTATCTTGGTAGTGTTCAAGTGTGAATTTTAGCGCCATTTTACTAAAATGGCATAGATAAATGCAAAATTCCATCTTTGATAGGGCCAATTGGATTTCAAATAATTTAGAACTTACAGATATGCACATTTGGCCGGAGAAGTCAATTAGAATATGTCTTGAATAGACACCTCGCGTCATGAATAAACCGAAAAAAAGACACCGAATTTTGTCACGGGAATAACGTGTCCTCTCAAAAACTATATATAAACCGTTCTCGTTAATTGACTTAGATGTTATTGGTTATTCACCGCGACTTACCTGGTCTGAAAAAGTTGTGTTTAACATGCCAATGACGTTTTGTAAGTTGCCAACTGAAGACTTCAGGTTGTCATCGGTGGAATTTAAACTTCTCTTAAGTGATAAGAGATCATCTTGTACCTATGAATGGAAGTGTGTTGTCGAAAACTGAAGTTACAACAGAAACGCATCTCTGATAGAGTGGTTTTAACGTTTATTTAAAAAAAAAAAATCGTATTTGCTTTGGTTTTACTCACGCCACTTTGAAATCCAACGAGAAGCACAGCCAACCAATCGTGATTCGCGCGCACAAATTTTCCCGCGCTTCGTATCAGCTACCTACACTCGCTTGGAGTTTTGATTTGTTCAATAGATTGTCTGTATGAGCCCATTGTTATTGACCAGAGTGATTATTTATTATTGGGTTTACGACACTCAGTTAGAAATGTGCTCTAATGGTACGTGTTTTATCTAATTCTGACAGAAGAAAATGGTGGCATCTGCGTGCTGACTTTGCCTGGTAAACCTAGACTATTTGCATTTAAAATTCGGTTTTCACATGTCAAGGCTCATTATTCCCAAGTGGCAAGCTGTGCGTGGGAAATGTGACAGAAAAGCCAGAGATCTTGAATATTTTATCATTTTTTATCAGTTTTCATATGCATTGCAATCGAAAAGACGATGATTAGAAGTTCTCGACTTGGCAGCTCTGTTCCTCCCCGTAAAAGAAACCTGTTTTGCCGCAAACTGGTAACGGTTTCTTCGTAGATGATGTAGTTTGCCGGGGTAAAGGTATTTTGGGGGACATAAAGGGACAAACAGACAATAACTCGGATCGAATATTTATTTCTACTTGCACGTGGCACCAACTTATGAAATCAGTCTGTGAAATTATACTTTTTGTTGCGCTGACTGTACCACTGTGTTTGACCCAGCTTTGTTATTGCCTAGTAAGCTTTGGATCTGAGCGTCAACCTTTAACCTAGGCGGTATTCTGTCTCCACGTTCCCGCTATTTGTACGTGAGCCATTCAGTGTATGTGAATGCTGATAGGTCCTGATAGCTCACCATTCTCAGACTTAATTTATGAGGAATTTTGTGAAGCCCGTTTGAAGAAATTGAGAGGCTTTTTGTGACGCTTGTTTGGCGAATTTCAAAATTATCGGCCTCTCGTGTTAAATTTAATTTTCCAGAATATGTTGATATCTTAAACAATTTTCATATTATAGGATTTAAATTTTAAAATTCAAATGTATCGGTTAAAAATTTCTTGTCAAAAGCATGATTCACAAATTTTCCTAAAGTACGCATAAACAGGTTGGGGTCCATGACCAGATTTAAATCTCGACAATGTTGGCCATTCCCAGACCTACCTCTAGTGTAGTATTAACCAATGTGCTGTTGAGCTTATCGAGGTTGCTTCGTATTGCTCCTAGAACTGATGACAACTGGTTTGTGTCAGAGTCAAGACTGTCGATCTGAAATGGTAAACACATGAGGAGGATAGAGCCTTGGTCAAAAGTCGTACATGTTGCAGGTGGGTAAGTTTTTATATCTGTGGTGTGAAAAATAATCAAATGGGTCGGCCTGCCTACCTGAGTTGATATCTCCTCATTAAATATAGCCGGGATAGTTCGCCAGCTGCGTCTTTGCATTGCACGTTTCTCAGTGTAATGTTAAATTCGGTCTACATAAACTTATGATGTTTATGTTACATGCAATTCGATCACTTAATTGACCTCATTGGTTTTCGTTCAACCGTCGTTCAACAACTCTTGTTTAATTTTAAAAACAGAAATTGAAAATCCGGTACCTTACGAGTATTTTTTTTTGTAAGGAATCTTCTATAAAGAAAATCTGTAGCAAAGAAACAAAAAGCAAACAAACAAACAAACAAACAAACAAACAAACAAGCAAGCAACGGCAGCATCTAAGTGGACAAATTTTAAAAAATAAACGTAAAACGTAAAGAATACTGAATAGACTGGCTTACCCTTGCTTTCAGGGTTGTGTTGACATCTGACAAAGAGTTCTGAAAATCACTATCTGCAGCTTGCAACTCACTCCTAGTTGAGTTTAGTTCTGTCCTTAGCACTCGAAACTCTGTCGCTCTCTGTTAAAAAGTATAATGATAAAAGCAATAAAGTTAGAGATCTGAATGGCCTATCCTTATTCCGAGTTTCAAATGCTAATATATTGAACTTCGAAATTGTAGCGCACCAAATTGCGTACAGAAGAGGTTTATCATTTAATTGTTTATCACGGGTCAAGCCTCACCAGTTTAAAGGATGCCTCGGTAGTGTTCGTGAAGTTGTTGAATTTCCTTTCCGTATCATTAGCCAATGTAAATACAACTTCTATAGTCGAATCCAGCTGCTGTACCTAAAATTGTTCAATCAGAAACTGAAATATACAACTGCTATATGGTGAAACCGTCAAGCAAGTAAATTTGTGCAAATTCAAGTTAAATATTGTTTTGGTTCGGAACCTCTCCTGATATTTCGCGAGAAAACAGGATACTTGTAGGGATATTTAACAATTATTCCATGAGCGCGTTGGCTATAACCAATCTCATATCCAGCAAGCGCGAATGGAATAATTGTTTTATTAAATTCGGTGCTTTTGTATTCTTGGAAATATAGCTTAATTTTATTGGATTTTAATTTTACAAAATGACCGGAAGTCGATGTGACAAAAACAACAACAAGTGGGAAATCACATGACATGCGCGCCGTTTGTAAAATTAGTTGAATGAAAAATTTGAAAGCGAAGCAAACGGATTTGCTGAATGAAATTACAATCACGTAGAATTCAAGGAAAGTCTATCAAATGAAGGAGATATAACCCTGGTCAGAAAGTTTGAAAAGCGTTCAAGTTCGAGTCATGGAGAAGAGCCGAATAATTGTGCACTTGCACATTGCCGTTGTAATAATGCCGCGGAAAACTTTGATCGCAATGAGACACAGACGTTGTGCCAAAATTATTCTCGACAAGACCCCTTTCAGGATTCCCTTGCTTTGAAAGCCTTGGCATTTCGAGCTGTATGTGTGGAGCTCATTTTTGGCCAGATTTAGAGTCAAGGACAGAAACTATCTTAGCGTCAGATTCATCTTCAGAATCTCCGAGGCCACCCTTGTGATTTTTCGTGGCTGGTAAAGAACCGGGCTTATTTCGGTTCAGCTCAAAACACTCAACTCCTTGAGGTGTTTTTTCGCAAGGACAGAATTGTTGGCGCTAGCTGTCGTTGATTCTCTCGTCGTCGTCGGCCAAAAAAGAGACTGAGATGAAACTAGATCGTCCTCTGTAGCTGTGCGGGATTTTTGCTCTCGGCCGATCCGAGCTTGCTTGGTCGAACAGTTTCCTCATCCGCTCATTGGAAACTGGTTTCTTCTGGACTACGCCGGCAATTATGCCTGTTTCCTGCGGCCTTTTACAAATGCATATGCTCTAATAATTTATTTGCCTGGTCAGAGATAAAGGAAAACGGTTTGTTGTGCGGCGGCGTGCAAAGGAAATGATCAACCGGCGGCTCTAATGGATTTAATCAATGAACTTTTGCAATACGTGTCATCTTTCTTCCTCGCAGACGAGTAAAAACACTTCAACTGAACATTCAGTTCTTCTTTTGACTTTTCTTATATCAGTTTCGAAAATTTGGTGCCACCAGGACTAGCAAGCTATTCTGTTAAGGTAAACATTGTTTTTGTCACATAATCTTCATGAATGCGTAAAATCTCGCCGGTCATATGTTAATTTTGCAACTTAAAAGTGCCACTGAAACGAAATTTTCGTACTCTCTTTTATTAGCCCAATTTATAGTTTCAAACGTGCTTAAAATAATGGCAAATTTTATTTCTGTCAAATCCTAACGGAAAGTGCTTTTTTTAGCTGCTGAAATCGACTTTTTGGAGCAAAACTGTGTCCGGGCTCTGGGACCGAGTTTAAGGACCTTGTGACGTCACTGGTTGTATTCACGCAAGAAGCGCTATAGATTCTCTCTTGTTTTCACTTGATTTATTCAAGGTTATTCTTCATATTGTCGATACCTACTGGTTTTCTACCTTGTAATTTCTGTCCAGCCTTGACAGGAAATACACATCATAAACGTTGGAGGGCGCCAAAGAGTGTAGATTCACCAAAATAAATGTTACAGATTAGAACAGCTCAGTATACTTTTCGAACATCTTGAGTACTCGATTGGAGATTTCGAAGACGAGTGTGGCAACTTTTATATCAAGTCCTGAAGCCTAAACACGATATTTCGTCGCCTGTTTTCAGCCTGGTTCTGAAATTTAGATTCTCACGTTTATCTAAGGTCTATTGACAAGGTTCGAATATATCCTCGGCAACTTTACCGCATTAAAAGCCGTAAGCGCATCAGCCATCCGCACAATCACGAAGTTATTAACGGTCCACAAGCTTTGGGTCCAGTACTTCTTTGCCAACAGAGGGCATCTTTTTATGATACTAATAAGTGAGAGTTCTTGTGATAGACAAAATGTATCTTTGAAAATTGTGATCCGCAGCGGGGTTTGCTTTATCGCTGCATACGTATCAGTGTAAACAAAGCGGGAATTTCGCTTCTCTTTTGCACTATATTGCAATATTTCACGGCCGATGGATTACTGTGAGTTCTTTAGCACATACTTATGTCTATGACAGTTCATTTAATAGTATCCAAGTTCAAAGCAATTGGTTAAAACGTCACTAGTTTACACTCCTTTCGAAGGTTTATTAAACAGAGTTTGAACTAATTTGCATATACGACCTTTCGGCGCCGACATTGTCACGCTTTCTCTCGTTTCCTGAAAACATACCTGTAGGGTCATGGCAGCTTAGTTTACCTTTATAGTTTAAATTCGCTCCCTCATATAAAAGAAGAGGGTTTCTTAAATTGTTGCTGTTGTGATAACTTGTAGGATGTAGCAGATACAACTGGACTAACGGTCACTGTGGCACAATCTCATCCACGGTGAAACTCACAAAGCGTCTGGTTTCCTCGGAGCGAAGCGACTCGAAAACTCGAAGCGTTAACTTTGTTGCTGCGATTCGTGCAGCAGCGCTCCGGATAATATTTTCAAAAGCCGCTTTCTCTTGTTTTCATGTCTTTTTTACTTTATGAGTTTAGATATTGTTTAATTGAGTGCTGGCGATTTCACCAAGAGTCCCGATCATTTTGCGATCTAAGAACTCCCACTCGTTTGCTTGCTTACATAAAATATCCTGCAAATATCCAATTAAATAGACTGAAAAGCCCCAGGATCGACTCTCTACCTCTTTATGTCTAAGGCTACTGTTATTATCTCCTTTACAGCTCCGAGATGTCCTTAAGATGTTTTTTGGGGGGGCTTCGAACAGTATTCTCTTCTCCCATTATCACTCTAAATTTTCAGTGCGGCATGAGAGTAATACAACCAGTGACGTCACTAGGCTGTTTTGGCCGCGCCAAGATGGCCGCCAATTTTGGGCTTAACCAGCCAACTTCGAACGGCTGAAAAAGCAGTTTTCGCTTACCGTATGCGAAAAAAAAGTCTGCAGTGTTTCCAAGTAAGGTTGAAACTTTATTACTAAGCAAAAATCTCACATACGAAAATTTCGTTTCAGTGGCACTTTAAGGGAAACTTAACTTATACGTACCGTTAATTAAATAACCTTATCTCGAACTTTGTGGCTTTTTTGTTGTTACTGGGACGGCATTGTCGATAATTTCCTGTATTTCCTGTGTAGATAGCTCACCGAATGTGCTTTTTTTCATCCATTTTTTTTGTCGACGAAACTTTGCTTCACGCGAAAAAGCCAATGCCGAGCGACATTTGCCGCTTTCATTTCCATATAAGGTCAAACGCAGGTATAATGGCTGGTAACCGAGATCCAGTGAACCAATCAGAAAGCTAGAATTGCATTATCCGAGGCTGAGAATTTAATAATTAACAATTATTCCATGAGCGCGCGTTGGATATGAGATGGTAAATAGCCAACGAGGCCCGTAGGGCCGAGTTGGCTATAACCAATCTCATATCCAACAAGCGCGAATGGAATAATTGTTTTATTAATTCGGTGCGTTTGTATACTTGGAAATTATAGCTTAATTTTATTGGATTTTAATTTTACTAAGCGACCGGAAGTCGATGTGGCAAAAACAACAACAAGTGGGAAATCACATGACATGCGCGTCGTTTGTAAAATTAGTTGAATGAGAAATTTGAAAGCGAAGCAAGCAAATTTGCTGAATGAAACTACAATCAAGTTGAATTCAAGGAACGTCTACCACATGAAGGAAATATAACCTTGGTCAGAAAGTTTGAAAAGCGTTCAAGTTCGAGTCATGGAGAAGAGCCGTATAATCGTGCACTGCACATTGCCGTTGTAATAATGCTGCGGAAAACTTTGATCGCCATGTGACACAGACGTTGTGCCAAAATTATTCTCGACAATACCTCTTTCAGGATTCCTTTGCTTTGAAAGCCTTGGCATTTCGAGCTGTATGTGTGGAGCTCATTGTTGGCTAGATTCAGAGTCAGGGACAGAAACTATCTTATTTCCGAGGCCGCCCGGATGGTTTTTCGTGGCTGGTAAAGAAGCGGGCTTACTTCGGTTAGTTCCTCATCTGCTCACTGGAAATTGCTGTCTTATGCACTACGCCGGCAATGATGTCTGTTTTCCTGAGGCCATCTACAAATGTTCAAATAATTTATTTGCCTGGTCAGAGATAGTGGAAAACGGTTTGTTGTGCGGCGGCGTGCGAAGGAAATGATCAATGGCGGCTCCTGTGGATTTCGTGGATCAACTTTTGTAATACGTGCCATCTTTCTTCCTCGCAGAAGTATAAAAACACTTCACACAAACATTCAGTTCTTGTTTTGACATTTCTTACATCCGTTTGGAAAATTTGATGCCACCAGGACTAGTAAGCCATTCTGTTGAGGTAAACATTGTTTTTGTTACATAATCTACATGAATGCGTAAAATCTCGACGGTCATATTTTAATTTTGCAACTTTTAAGGGAAACTTAACGTATACGTACCGTTAAATAATCTAATCTCGAACTTTGTGGCTCTTTTGTTGTTACTGGGACGGCATTGTCCATAATTTCCTGTATTTCTTCTGTAGATAGCTCACCGAATCTGCTTTTTTCATCCATTTTTTGGCGACGAAACTTGGCTTCCCGCGAAAAGGTTTGTGCCGAGCGACATTTACCGCATTATAAATTTCCATATAAGGTCAAACGCAGGTATAATGGCTGGTAATCGAGATCCAGTGAACCAATCAGAAAGCTAGAATTGCATTATGCGAGGTTGAGAATTTAATAATCTAAATTATTATATCCCTCAACTAGTACGGGCGCTGTGATTGGTCAATTTAGCGGGCCGTTTTCGCCTGTACGGCCCGCATGAAATTTAAAGTTGTTTTTGTTGCCAAACTGTTCCGTGATTTATCGCCAAGTGTTCTTAACTTTTGTAGCAAATAAAAAGCTTAAAACTTTCTTACACTCTAAATTATATATCAAAGCGTGCTAATGACTTAAAAACCATTTCAAATTGGCTCGTTTTGCTTCCGAGGTGCGTCAGAAATCTGAAGCCGGACGTTCCGTGTGGATAGAAATCGTTCCCGAACCCGTCAGGCGCTTCGCGCTTGGGCCATAAATCGATGGGGGAAAAAATTCGGTCCGTAACTTAGAAGGCGAGGTTAGTAAGAAGTATGTACTCTAGGAAATACTTATAGGAATATTGAGTCATAAGGTAAATCGAGCTAAAAGTTAAGACAGTGATTTAAAACTAATAGTTAAGCTTTGTACGCTGGAAATGCATTAAAAAAAAAAAAAAAAAAAAAAAAAAAAAATGAAATCTTGCGATCTTTCATTCGGTTTAGCTCCGTTCTTTTCTTACAAGTGTCCTGGACATTTTCGCTTCAAACACTTACAAACGTCGAGGTCACAAAAAAAAAAAAAAAAAAAACAGAACTGGTTTTAAATTTTTGCGTTTGATCGATGCGTTGCCGATGTGAACTTTAAGGTGGCTCCATACATAATCGCAGGGCACATTATGTGATCAACATTTTACATGATTAAATAACTAAAAAGGCTTTTAGATGTACAAACCTTGAATACAAAAGTCATGTTACCTTTTCGTCCAGCGTTCGATTTATGTTCTCAATGGAACTTTGTAATTTCTGCTCGGAGTCCAACAACTGCAAAATTGTTTTATTTATGTTGAGAATAATAGAAACAGAAGTAAATAAGCAATTAATCCTCAGCATGCTCAGGCAATACTGAACAACAGCAACAGCAACGCCAATTGCGACAGCAACATCAACAAAAGAACAGAACACATTCATAAAGTGTAGTTGTAAACAAAACAGTTAAGAGTAGATTTCCACCGTTTACAGAAGCACAATTCTTAGAGAGCAGAAAAGGTTAAAAGCAGAATTCTACATTTTGTTGAAAGAGTGCAAAGGAACAAACCTTTGTGGTCAGATTGAGCCTTGTTTCTTGAAGCGAAGAGGCTAAATCGCTGTCACTCATCTGGAGTTGACTTTCGGTCACGTTCAACTACAATAATCCAAACAGCAATTAGAAAAAAGAGCTAAGGGAAATAAAGACCCCGATCAGAAATTCCGTCGCACTCGTCTAAATTCCCAAACAAAGTTTTGACCAACTGCGCATGGTGAGCAAACTTTGTTACAAAGAAACGAAAAGTAACTATTTCTAGCTAAGCTTATGTTGGCTCAGGCGAACCTTTGGCAAAGCTAAGCTGAGGGTAAGCTAAATTACATTAAGCTTAACCAAAGTAGAGTAGATGAAACGAAACAACAAATAAAAGGAATCAGCGTGAAACTGCTCTTGATCAGAGACATTCTGACCTCCAGAGGACCTCTAGAAAGTTCTCAGGAATATCCGGGTATTTTCAGAAAATAAAATAGAAATTTTCGACTCGACATATCTTTTTTGGAAATCTCGATCGCTTTGAGCGGGAGTTTTTCAGGAGTAGCGTCCATGAGATTTGAAATCCGGACCTCCAAAGTTGAATAAATTTCCTGCGCAGAATTGACAAATATTTAGTTTTGAGAAATAGCACTACGGGATTCCACGCCTCCTTATTCAGCTCATACTTTCACCAGCTGATATTCCTTCAGTGCAAATGCTAAATGTTTCATGATTACCTTATAAAGAATAGTTAACGTCTCGTTTCTGATAGTTCTTTGAAGGCGATCATAGTTTAAATCATCTGCTGTTTGAAGTTTAACTTCAGTCGATTTTATCTAAAGAATAATAACAAGACAATAAATTGTTATTACGTCTTGAATTTACGTCTCGCGGTCAAGTAAATTCCAATTTTGATTCATGACGATACGGAAAAGAAGAGCATAAACAACAACAACAACAACAAACATCTGATCCATTAGATATTAAATAGAAATGCATGTACCTTCATTGATAGATTGTTGCATTTTTCTTCAAGGTTTTGGAGGGATGAACGAATTTCTTTTAGCTCATTGGTTTTCTCTGCCTACAAACGAGTATAAGAATGAAAGTGGATTGATTCTTTCATGTGTGGCTAACAATTAACATGCTCACACACTTGAAAGCCAGTTGTAACAGTCGTTTAATTTGGCTCAACTCATACAGTTCCCTAGTTTTTTTGTATGATTGTTTTATGCATGTATGATACAGTTAGCACTTAACTAAAAACTTTTCGTTACCATGCGAAAAAGCTTCTAATTAGTTATAAAGGAAACTCGGCAGCAGCATCAGTTCTAATTGACAATGGACATATTTAGCCTTTGAAACACGTGATCGCTAGCTCTTGCCGTCTCTGTCGCACTCTCGGAAGGAGGGGAAGTTGGCGCTGTTGGAACCCTTAGGCTATTTGAGGCATAACAAAAAGCACTCTGACGCATGTTCTTACCAAACCCAGTTGGAGGCTTGTGACGTTTTCCTGAAGGAGCTTGATCCTAGCTAACACTTCACTCTCTGAACCTGTCGTGAGACTTATAGGGGAAGCTAAAAGAAAAAAAGAAAATGATCAACTTCACATTCTTGATGAGCCCTTGATTATTATACTCCTAAGAAAATGTAACGGAGGAAAGACTGACATCTACAAGTAAGACCGTAGTTTCTTTAGAATTCAAATATACAGGAAATAGTAAGGAAAAATATCTTTTGTGCCCACTTTTTTTCATAGACGCTTACGAAATTTATTGTCGATATTCAAGTTATGTAAGCTCTTCTTTGAGGATTTTTGTTCCCCGCTTCTTGTTTGTTTGTCACTGAGATAACTAGCATTTTCACTCATAGAGTTATAAATTTCTGGTGAGTTTAAGAGCTTATTTTTCAGGTAAGAGCTTTAACACAGGAAAGGAATGCTAATTTAAGGTTGTCCACTGCTAAGTCGACGGCTACGTCTTTCTCTTAAAAACCGTCATCTGTAAAAGAAGTCTAGAACTCGGGATCAATCATTTAGACATACGTACATGTAGCTATGATTAGGAAGAGTGTAAGAATAAAAGTATGAAAAAGGCAAACAGTATGATTTGATTGAAAATTATTGTTGCGATGGTTTCCGAAAATTGAAGTTTCGAAGGCTAATCTATGCATATGACGTTTCCACCATTATTATATGCCATGTTTGATATCCATATTCCAGTTTTACACCTTTCCCGTTCCGATTCGTTTTGTTTCAGTTGTTTCGTTTCGTCAAGACATGGTGTTATGAAGGGTAAGAGAGTAAAATCAAGCCATGCTCGACAAACATGATTTTCTGAGAAACATCGTCTTCTTGTCGTTTTTACAAAGTAAAAACAATAGCAACAAGGAGGAGGCAGCTTAACTAAACACTAAATCCGGAAGTCGCGGGTTCAAGTCCCGCTCAGACCGCAAGCTGGAGTTGTTTCATGGTAGATCGGAGTTCAAACCGTCGGCGTCGTTTGTGACTTTGAATAGCCAACTTACCAGTCGAGTCTTTTTGAAACCTTTTTATATTTGTTTTTTTATTTGTTTTGCTCGGCCCTACTATGCACCGACCGAGGATAAATAAAAGGTATGTTTGTATTCATTTTTCTTGCAACAAACATTCAAACGGAATAAAAAGCAAGGATTAAACACAAACAAGTACGAAATAGATGTAAAACTTTGCATTTTCAATTTTATTTTGTCAGAAAGACCGGAACGGACGACTTTTGTTGGACATAGTATAATCTGTAATGACATCTGCGCCAAATAGAACCCTGAAAATACGTCATTTAATCTCCGACTCCAATAAAAGTGACTATTTTAACATTCCACTGCCTATTGTATGATTGAAGTAGATTAACGGGATCGTGTAAAGGATTGCCATTGAGCTTTTGTTTGCCTCTGCGAGGTCTAAATTTATTAGTTTTCGGAAGCCATTGTGTAACTGATTACCTATACGGAGCACGTTATCATCAAGGTAATAGGAAACCATACTGAGTTTCGTCTGTCTTATTCGCACAATTGATACATTGATCATTTCATAATGGCGGCTCGACGATCGGTTTACCATCAACAATAAGAAATTCAAAAGAGGCGACACAATAAAATAACTTTATCACTGTTGGAACAATGGTATCATGTTTTTGCTTTGATTATAAGACTTGATCTAACGCGGTTTTTTTTTTTACTATGGTATCAGAAAAAAAAAAAAAAAACCAGATATGGAGTTCACACTATCTTCAAGCATAAATCCTACTCTCAACGCGATAGATACTAATATAAACTGGTCTAAATGATTAAATACACGCTTATTAACTGTTTTCTAGCGTGATCAGATAGTGACGTAATCAAAACAGTATCATTTGCGTGATCTCAAAAGAATTTCGTATTATTAAAAAAAAAATTGATATGCACAACCTATTTTACTGTCAATCTCTGACAAAGAGGAATGTGAAGTTTGGACAATGTGTATTTTTTAGATGTTTCATGTTCTTGTTTGAAACACGACATCATGCAAAGAGGCACGATTAAATTAAAGCTGATTCATTATATTGGGTATCATAGGATATAAACTCAGCGGTTAACATTTTTAGTTAGTTTCCGTTGGTTCTGTTTTTTTTTTTTTTTTTTTTTTTTTATCAGATTATCATTTTCATTTGACATGTACAGAAATGTTAGAAAATAGTGATATTAATCAAAGATCGTTTTAAAATCTTTAAGGGATATAAAAAAAATATATCAGAAATAAAGAAAAGAAGACTAACTCGAGTGGTTAGAAAAAAAGCTGCATGAATAACGAAGACATACCTTATAACCTGGTATGCAGCAGTAATGCTAAGTCGTGATCTATTTACTTGTTTATCGATCTATATATCTCGGCCACTCGTATCTACTAACCTTCGTTTGCGGAGCATCCACATCCGCCGTCGATTTTCCCAAACACCATTAATATTGTGAGTACAAGAGCCGCGATTGAGATCAAACACACAAGGCTCAATAGCGTCAGCAAAGCACGATTTGATCCTTGAGCGGGCTTAGCTGTCTCAAAGTGGACCTGTCTGTGAGATTCGTTTTGCTTCCATGGATCATGTTTAGTTCCAGTGGTGCCAATCTCTTCTTCCACATGATACGTGATCTGCCTTTTCATCGGGGTCACACTGAAATCGGACTCCTGGCCTTCGTAAACCCAGTCTTTGAATGCTGGGTTTACCACGATTCGCCCACCGGCGGCTTGCATTCTAAATTGTCCTCCGGCTGATAGTTTCGGGAACCAAGGCAGATGATGGGTCACTCTGTCTTGTTTTTCAAGTCCTTAAGGCTTGTTTGACGGTTTGAGACAATTCCATTGTTGTTGTTGTTATTATTAAAATATTTCAAAACAAATTACGGTTACGGTTGGACACCTCTTTAAACCTCTTTAAATTAATATGCAAGTATTTTCCATGATATTGTCACAGCGACAATCTCGTGAAAATTTGTTTCATGATTGTGGTGCGTTTAATATGCCGTAGAATGCAATACCTTAGTTAATTAACGTCAGTGATATGTAAAAACCCAGTGTATAATATCAGTGTTAATGATAGCATGTATAGCAAGTATTTTTGAGACGCAGGAATTTGCGGATTGTTTGGTTAGGATATGACGTAACAAAGCTGCGTAATTTTAAAGGAGCCTTGCCCAAGGGTTTGTTTGTCAGATTATTCTGGATTATATTAACAGTTTATCAACTCATTGGGATTAACCGCTGCAAAACCGAATTTGTCTGACATGAAGTAACATAAAACTATGATAACCAGTCTCCAACAACTACTCGAGCTCTATCTCTTGGAATTGGAAAATATAAGGGTAATGAGGGTTTTGTCAAAACATTTTGATGTCCTATTGTGTTTTATAAGTATGTCATTTAAGTACCTAAAGGAATGTGGTGGATGGCCTAATTAGTGCCGGATAGTTCTACGCCGGGATGATAGCAATATTTTATTGGCAAATCATTTAGCAGATTTATCTCGATAGAAATAGAAATGCAATCGTGTAGTAGCGCCCAAATAGACAGCTCCTCAAAATGGATAAAACGAATGTGGCACAACAGTCTCTAGCATCAATAGATAAGAATATAAAATATAGAGTAATAAGAAACAAGAAGATCTGTTAGATCTTAAAACCGCGCTTTTAAAATTTAACTGTTTTCTTAGCACTACAGTTGCAACGCAGTGTACATTCGAAAGTAATCCTTGATGATTCATTGATTACTGTAGACATCACATCACTTGATCAACACAGACTGTATTATTGCACCATCAGTCGTAGCCGTTGCGAAATCTCCGATGACGTAATAGTGTTAATCTGGAACTTTCTTTGGGATATGTATGGGCATGAAGATACGAACACTATTAACAACAGCTTTCTTTCTTAAAAGTCAAGTTTAAATTTAATATTTTCCTTGAGTAAAGGGCTAGCAAAGAAGTCACACGAGTCACATAATTCAAGAATTGCGTTATCGACGGCTATCTTTAGTACGGTGGTTATTTCCCTACCAATGACGTAATCATTGCACGTCCTGACATGTTCTTTGCTTGGCTTGCAAATATTTCATTTTCCTTCCGATCTATGAACTCGCTGCGATGAAAGAGCCAAAGAATTTACTTCATTTGCCTAAAACCACAAGAAATACTCGCAAACTTGCAAATAAATTAATGACCGTCGCTTCTGGCGAAATAAACTTCCAAAGTAAACACGATCTTATTAGTCACGTAGCGAAAGTGAAAGCTGCAACGTTAACGCATTCCATGGCTGACGTAATACCTTTTTTTAGCGTATTTATTAATCCCTTTGAATCCAACGCTTCGATAAAACCAAAAGAAAATATATTTTACCCACAACAAAGGAAACAATATCCGTAAAATTATCCGTGTATTAATGTTTTAACAGCTTCTGGCGGAAAAAACATCACACGTTGCGTGACTCGGAATTTGGCCGAGCAGAGGTCTGCGTCTGGTCACCGACAAAAAAAAAAAAATAAACCACGGGTAAACCTAGAACCGCGCTCGGCCCATGGCCGCGCGGTTAAATAGCAACTGCCTATTGTTAGGATTGTTGGTAAACAAATTATTATTATTATATCTTAAAATTGTACTTACTTACCATGGCAACGAAATAACCTGTCAAAACCACCTTTCATTTCAGCTTTACTTGCTAATAATTAAAAAAAAAAAAGAGTCCGGTGACTTCCATTTGCATTGTAAAAATGAAACATTATGTTGAGATGCAACTGTTTTCGAAGTTAAAGAAAAACAAAATAAAACAAACAATGGGATCGGGTTCAGAGCCGCGAGCCACGATGAATTTTCGAGAAATTTGAAACTTTAAGTACAATATATACTTGGCATCCAGTACACTGCAGTTACTCATTGGCTGAGCACTGCGCATGTGTGCTATTTAATTTTCTTGTAACCTGCGTCACAGGCAGCCTATACAATGTCGGTAAATCGAGCATTTTGCGTCACGTTAGGGCTCCCAGAAGGGTACAACGTACTTTATTGTCACAGGATATCACTTTTATGGCCCTCGACCTGAGAAACTCAAATTTGTGTCGTAGATTCTGCCTCCCAAAAAAACAAACGATGAAGTTCTTTAACCAATACGGTGGTCCATAGAGGACATGCCACATTTTATTTTATCGCGCGATAGAACTAAAATATCGGGCGATAAATTTTTCTTTTTGAAAAAACGGAACTCAACAGGGAGTGCTTATTGGAAAGGGGGTGCTTACCGAAAAGAAGGTGCTTTATTGAATTATTACGGTACTTGATCAAATCTGCAAAACACAACCCTGTCCAGGTACAGTTACCATGGAAACATCAAGTACCGAGTACAATGACATACCAATGACTGAGGAAAAGGAATGATCCCGCTACCCCCTCGGTTTCTTCAATGACTTCAATAACTTTATTAACACATAATTGGATTACAAACCTTAGTAGCTCGCAACCAACAAAGTGCGGCTACTTTAAGTATATATATTGAATAAAATATAAGCAAAAGTCTTGAAACTTGGAGAGTATATGGTAAGTCCCAAAATGTTTCTTTCTTATGTTGGCTTTTGAGGTAGGAACATGAGACAATGAAGTCATATCAGCTACTTTAAGTATATATATTGAACAAACTATAAGCAAACATTTTGAAACTTGGGGGGTATATTATATAGTCAGTCCCAAAATGTTTCTTTTGAGGTAGCAAGATGAGACAATGAAGTCATATCACGTGGCAATATCCCTCATGATATCCAAACAGCTGCCATCTTGAATCCCCTATCCTTGATTTCTTGAATTTGCAATATTACTCGAAAAGCTTGTAAATCACTCGACTAACGGCTCGTGATTTACAAGCTATTCTCTTGTTCTCCCAACATCCCGCTTGGTTTATTGCGCCGGTAAACCCATAGAAAGCGTAGTTTATTGCTTAGTTAATGATTGTTGTAAAATTTTATGCTGTGTCACTTAGCATACAAACTCCTCAAAATCTTTCGAATACCATTGTCATAAGTTTTACGTTGAACATGACGTACGTTTCAAATATCACGAGTTGGCCTAGAAAGCCTTTTAATTTTTCACAAATGGATGTGTTAGTGAAAGTAAGTAGACTATATTATTACATTAAACTATAACTTATATCAAGACAAATCTACTTCCAAGCATTAAAACCGCCTTGTAAAATCTCAGTATTCAAACTAAAAACGTTATTATAAGAAAATTTTCTGTTTACAGATAAATAGCTAAAGCCTTTCCGGTCTTCCCTGCGGCAAGACTCCCTAAAAAACATCGGTACCTCTTAAAAGAGAGTTCGGAGAAATAACACTTTTTCCGGGAATTTTCCAGTTGGGTGAGCCAAAATAACGTTTTGCCATATCCCCCGGACCCCAATTTCAATGTTTTTACGAAAGCGCCCATAAGTGAAAGAATATCAGCGTTTAGCCATGACCTAGTACCAACAAGGGTGAGTTTGATCTATAAGAGTTTTATTACCCGACTTACACAAAAATTAGTAGTAAGAGATTTTACCCGGACTAATGCTTAGTCAATATCGAATCCACAATAACGCAATGTAATTGGCTAATTTTTTAAAAAAATTAACAGGTAGCTGTCTGAAAGTGATTTATTTATAATTTATTGAACGTGACGTAAAAGGGGAATAAATCGAGCGCGGGATTACGTAAGATGCAGACTGTGCACATGTTACTCAGTGTTCTTAGCACTACGATGACAAAGTTCATTCTCAGGACTTTAGCTTTCTGCGTCGCAATTCTTTGGCTTTATCAAGGTAAGTAAAGCAATATTTCCTTGATGCTTGTTGTTTTGAGCCATAGTTAATCTTGTAAAAAAGAGAACTCTGCAAGACGGGCGCAACAGAGGAAACGAAACTGAATTTAAAAGTCGTATCCTTTCTCCTTGTAGATGCCGGTTCTTGAAATCGTATCTTATTTTGAATAAAACATGCATGGATCTAATGATGTCTTCGGAGCATGTTAAGGTGTATCGGGTCTTTGTCTTTCCTCTCGCAATCTGAGTGATGATTGTTGCTAACAAAAATAACATGCCATGGCCATGCGCATAGTAGGTTCGAATCATCAATTCGATTAGCTGACACCGATTGCATGATATGAGTAGAAAAAACTGAACTGGTTTTATCCGTCTCCTGTTATTATTTTTTTTTCTGGAAAATCGTTGTTTAACCAAATTGCCTTCAAAGAGCTTTACGTTACCAAGTCGTAATCAGTTTGCCCTGCGTCGCTAAATTTCCCTTTTCTTAAAAGGGAAATGGAAGCTGAACTTACTGAACGCTGATAAGGAAAAAACTGAGCATAGTTAAAATAGAGGGGAAAAGTTATGGATTTGAGCAAACTTCAAATGAGCAAACATTAAATACCAAGATTTATTTTGGAAGGTCTATGACCTTTCGAGGTTTTGTTCTGAGTTTATGCATGAATTAAGTAACTGACGCGTTCCTTTTCTTTCTTACAAACCGCACACAATTTACCTTAATCGATGGAAAAAAATCAGTCTCGTGAGCTTAAATGTGGAGTCCCCCAAGGTTCGGTCCTAGGGCCTATCCAGTACTTACTTTATATTGCACCACTGGCTGACATTCTACGGTACCACGAATGCAATTTCACCTCTACGCTGACGATACTCAGTTATATATCTCTTTTTCAACAAACAACGACGTCGAATTAACTAATACAGTTGGAAAAATTGAGGAATGTTTGTCTGATCATGACAAGTGGAACTCTCTTATCAAGCTAAAAATGAATAAGGACAAGACGGAACTTCTTTATCTATACTCGAAACACAACCCGCAGCAGTCTCTACCACCAATCCGTTTTGGTCAAGACATAATTCAGCCATCTCAATTTGCTAGAAACATCGGTGTGATATTTGACAGTACTATGACTATGCTTCCGCATATCAGTTCTATTTGTAAATCAGCCTCTTATAATCTGCGCAACATCTCCCGGATAAGGAAATTCTTATCTACGAAAACCACCGAGATCCTGGTCCATGCTTTTGTGTCTTCCAAACTCGACCACTGCAACTCTCTTTTGTACAATGTACCGAAGTGTGCTTTAAAAAAGCTTTAGTCTGTTCAGAACACCGCTGCCCGACTTATCACCTGTTCCCGAAAGTACGACCACATCACTCCAATACTGAAAGAATTACACTGGCTTCCTGTTTCTGAACGCATTAAATTTAAGATTATGTTACTTACCTTTAACGCTCTTCGCGGACAATCTCCTGTCTACATTCAAGATCTAGTAGCGTACTACCAACCTTCCAGAATCCTCATCACACTTATTACTTCTTAACCCTACGAATTTTCACCTGAAGACGTATGGTTCTCGAGCTTTTGCTGTTTCCGCTCCTGAACTCTGGAACAGTCTACCTGTTCCTATCCGCTCATGTAACAATCTAAGTTCTTTTAAATCTAAACTCAAAACTCATCTTTTTAAGAAAACTTATTATTCTTAGCGATTTTTACTTTTTATTACTTTCTTAAATGCACGTTTTTAATTATTAAGATTAGTACAGCTCATTTTTGCGAATTGTACAGCGCCTAGAGCAGGCATGGATAGGCGCTATGTAAATATTTATTTATTTATTATTATTTATTATTTTCTTTTTCTCGGGCAGAATAAAACACCTATTGTATTTTTTGTAAGGTCAAGGCGAGCAAGAACATGAAAATTAAAAGAACTTGGTCGAGTTTCATAACCACTCCTATCTATTAACTTTGAATTCGCTCCGCGTAACACTTTTCGCTTGCGGGAGGGCACGGAAATCCATCAGCAAAATCTGGATATCGAAGGCCTGATTCAACTGAAATTCAGAAAAGAACTCGGCTCACACAGAACTGGGATGATTTTAATGTAGCTTCTCCTCCCCCTTCTTCACCTGCTTGTTCTCGGCGCAAGTCCAGTGCAGATCCAAGTGTACATTCGAGAATTAATCGAATTGCAGTTACCATTTCGCTAAATTAATAGTAACGGTTGTTTGATCATTGCATCAGCTAAAGAAATAGTGAAAGTCACAAACAAACCAAACGACTGTTATTGCTCCAAGAGCTCAGCCTTCCTATATTACCTCTATGAAGGACAATTTGGTGGACATGAAACTTGTTGTGGGAAAGAGAATAATTTTACGCCAAGTCCTTACCAGTCTCTCTAAACCGGTCAACCTCAGACCCCCCCTCCCCCTGACGACCGTTGATTCTCTTTTACCAGAAGCTACCAAAGGTTTCTTCGCAGCCCTCACCCCCTTCCATTCAATTGAAGCCGTGAAATCCCCGTGCAAAAATTGAAGCCAAGTTTTCCGATTCATAGAACACGCCTCCTTCCCATCAAAAGACAGACTACACGATCGAACACGCAACTGCAACTGAAGCCCCAGGTCCTTCAAATAACTGCAATGGGTCAGAAGGTAAACCACTGTTACCTTCTGATTTTATATATGGGCTAGATGAGAATTAGAAACTTTAATATACTTGAGTCCATTATGACCAAAAATCCCTTGCAAACATCAGATTACCTGAATAAAACAAGTGAGAATGCCAAGATTGCAAATGGAAATTATTCTAAAAAATGTTTCATCGCAGTTACTGTCTGTGTGACTCGCTGCAAAAATGAAAAACAAACTGGAACTACCGATTTCATTTTACTCACCTTGGCCCCGGAAAATCGTTGTCGAAAATCGAAATCAACCTACAAATTAACTAAAGGACCGTAACAAGAGGGGCTGCCAACTCTTCCCCCTCCGCGCCCCTTCCGAAGGGGGGAGGGGGGCTCTCATAGTCATAACACCATTTGCTCTATTGTTCCATATCAACATTTTCAATATTATGTTTTAATGAAAAAACAGACTACATAATTAACCTATCTAATCAGTCTAGTCTATGTCAGTATTTTGAGTTATCACTTTCGCATTGGGACGCTTATTTGGAATTGGGCTTTTTGAAAAAACGGAATTCAGGAGAGTGCTTATTAGAAAGGGGGTGCTTACCGAAAAGAAGGTGCTTTATCGAATTATTATGGTACTTGATCAAATTTGTAAAACACACCACTGTCCAGGTACAGTTACCATGGAAACACCGAGTACCGAGTGCAATGACATACCAATGGCCGAGGAAAAGGAATGATCCCGCTACTCCCTCGGTTTCTTCAATGACTTTAATAACTTTATTAACACATAATTGGATTACAAGCTAACAAAGTGTAGCTAATTTAAGTATATATATTGAACAAAATATAAGCAAACGTTTCGAAACTTGGAGGGTGTATTATATAGTCAGTTCCAAAATGTTTCTTTTGAGGTGGCAAGATGAGACAATGAAGTCATATCACGTGGTAATATCTGTCATGATATCCAAACAGCTGCCATCTTGGATCCCCTATCCGTGATTTCTTGAATTTGCAATATTACTCGAAAAGCTTGTAAATCACTCGACTAACGGCTCGTGATTTACAAGCTATTCTCTTGTTCTCCCAACATCCCGCTTGGTTTATTGCGCCGGTAAACCCATAGAAAGCGTAGTTTATTGCTTAGTTAATGATTGTTGTAAAATTTTATGCTGTGTCACTCAGCATACAAACTCCTCAAAATCTTTCGAATACCATTGTCATATGTCTTACGTAAAACATGACGTACGTTTCAAATATCACGAGTTAGCTTAAAAGTCTTTTAATTTTTCACAAATGGTTGTGTTAGTGACAGTAAATAGACTATATTATTATATTAAAGTACAAATTATATCAAGACAAATCTACTTCCAAGCACTAAAAGCGTCTTGTAAAATCTCAGTATTCAAACTAATAATATTATTATCAGAAAATTTTTTGTTCACAGGTAAATAGCTAAAGCCTTTCCAGTCTTCCCTGCGGGAAGATTCCCTAAAAAAAAAAAAAAAGAAAAGAAAAAAAAATCGGTACCTCTTAAAAGACAGTTCGGAGAAGTAACATTTTTTTCCGGGAATTTTCCAGTTGGACGAACCTCGGGAAAACATCAAAACCGGAACCTCTTAGGAGACAGTTCGGAGAAATAACACTTTTTCCGGGAATTTTCCAGTTGAGCGAGCCAAAATAGCGTTTTGCCATATGCTCCCGAACCGCAATTTCAACGTTGTTACAAAGCGCCCATAAGTGGGAGAATGTCAACGTTTAGCCATGACCTAGTACAAACCAGGGTGAGTTTGATCAATAAGAGATTTATTACGCGACTTACTCAAAAATCAGTACAAAGAGATTTCACTCGATTCAATACTTGGATAATATCGAATCCACAATAACGCAATGTGATTGGTTAATTTTCTTTAAAATTAACGGGTAGCTGTCTTAGACTCATAACAAAGCGATGTATTTATAAGTTATTGAACGTGACGTCAAAGTGAAATAGATAGTGCGCGGGATTACGCAAGATGTAGACAGTGCGTATGTGACTGTTCTTAGTAGTACGATGACAAAGCTCATTCTCAGGACTTTAGCTCTCTGCGTCGCAATTCTTTGGCTTTATCAAGGTAAGTAAAGCAATATTTCCTTGATGCTAGTTGTTTTGAGCCATAGTTATATTGAAAACTCTGCACTGAAGACGAGCAAAACAGAGGAAACGAAACTGAATTTAAAATTCGTATCCTTTCTACTTGTAGATGCCGGTTCTTGAAATCGTATCTTATTTTGAGTAAAACATGGACTTAATGATGTCTCCAGATCGTGTTAAGGTGTATCGGGTCTTTCTCTTTCCTTTCGGAATCTGAGTGATGATTCTTGCTAGCAAAAATAACATGTCATGGCCATGCGCATAGTAGGTTCTGATCATCTGTTCGATTAGCTGACACCGATTGCATGATATGACTAGAAAAAATTGAGCTGGTTTTATTCGTCTCCTGCTGTTATTATTATTTTTTTTTCTGGAAAATTGCTGTTTCACCAAATTGCCTTCAAAGAGCTTTACGTTAGCAAGTCGTAGTCAGTTCGCCCTGCGTCGCTAAATTTTCCCTATTTCGTAAAAGGGAAATGGAAGCTGAACTAACTGAACGCTGATGGGGAAAAAGTTGGGCATAGTACATAGCGGGGAAAAGTTATGAATTTCAGCAACCTTCAAATGAGCAAACATTAGATACCAAAATTTATCTTGGAAGGTCCACGACCTTTCGAGTTTTTGTTCTGAGTTTATGCATGAATTAAGGTTACCGTATACCTTCAGGGGTGTCTCACGTCCAAGCGATGTGGCGCGTTCGGTTTAAGCTGTAGATACCTAAACCCCTATATCAAATTAAAGCTTATAGAGCTGGCTATCAAACCATACCAAAAATTTTGAAATAAAATGAAGTGCCGATTTTTTCACGGCCACTAAATGCGAGCGTCCTAATCACCTTTTGGAAGCTACAAGTCAAAGCGAATTTTGTTTTTCGCCAATTTATTTTTTTCCCCGGTTTCAGGACAAAAAGCGCTAAAAAAGGGTGTCTGCGTTTTGCCACATTCAATTGCAGTAAAAAGTTACAGAACATTTTCAAAATAGGACTTAAAAAATGTGAAGTGATCGTACAAAAATTGCTCTCGGAGAAAAAATATTTCGAAATAAACAATTCGCAGACACGTTTTTGTTTTTTATATGTTAATCTAGCTACTGTCTAAATTTGAGGGCAATCAAACAAATCCCCTTTGAGTTGTAACTCTTTAAAGTGTCTGCTTCAAGCGAAAAAATTTATTCGAGAAAACAGCGCTAAGAAAAATCTCTTGCTTCGCAAACAAACTCCGCCCACAAACGCCTTCAACTGGGTTCTCAGATCACTGAGCCAATCAGCGCTTGGAAAATTTACTACCATTAACTCGCGGTGAAATTTACGCGTGAATCTCGAAAAAACCCTTGAGTTTCGCAATGCGCTCAAGGCGAAGAGATAATTTTTCTGTAGCTCGGTTTTTCTTGAAGCTGGTCTGGCAAAATGGGGAAGACGAAAAAGGATACGAACGCTAGAGTGGCTGGGCGACGAGAACAAACTGAACAAAAGAAAGCGCGGCGGAGCAAATGTGCATGGATAATATTCCAATGGATCTCAATGAGTTGGGCGATTCATCGGTATCGGATTCAACAAAAGAGTCAATGTACACGTCGCTGTTATAGCTGTCGAGTTCCCAAACTTTTACAGAATCTTTCTCTACTCTTGACTCGATCTTTTTGCCTGCTTGATACGATAGCTATAGCTTCATCCGCGAGGCCAACTTTCGCTTCTTCACTCATTGATGTGTTTTCATTCGTTCTTCGCTTTTTCGAACTGGTAAACAGAGTTTTCCGTGGTCCATGTTTACTTATAACTTAATAGAATTACATCTAATACGAAAAATGCTTGGATCTGAGTAGCCAGCCAATTCGTGGTATCCATATATTCCCGCGAAAGTAGTCTCGGTTGATTGCGTACACGTTATAGGGCTGTCAATCAAGAGGGAACTTTTACTTCCGGCCGTAACGTTAAACCTCCATTTCTCCGCCAATATTGAGTTTTTTTCAATTTTGTTCTCAGAAATTAGAGATTACTCTTCGACCATTAGTTTGAACCAAAAATCCAAATTTGAAGAAAATTGCCGATCTGAAGGTATACTGTAACCTTAAGTGACTGACGCGTTTCTTTTGTTTCTTTTGATGCCTTTCTTTTTCTCGGGCAGAATAAAACACCTATTGTATTTTTTGTAAGGTCAAGGCGAGCAAGAACATGAAAAAGAACTTGGTCGGGTTTCATAACCACTCCTATCTATTAACTTTGAATTAGCTCCGCGTAACACTTTTCACTTGCGGGAGGGCACGGAAATCCATCAGCAAAATCTGGATATCGAAGGCCTGAGACAACTGAAATTCAGCAAAGAACTCGGCTCACGCAGAACTGGGGGGATTTCAATGTATCTTCTTCCCCTTTTTCACCTCCTTGTTCTCGGCACAAGTCCTCGTAGATCCAAGTGTACATTCGAGAGTTAATCGAATTGCAGTTGCCATGTCGCTAAATTAATAGTAACAGTTGTTTGATCCTTGCATCAGCTAATTAAAGAAATAGTGAAAGTCACAATCAAACCAAATGAATGTTACTGCTCAAAGAGCTCACGCGTTCCTATATTTCCTCTACGAAGAACCTTCTGGAGAGTTTAAAGATATGTAAACTCTACCTTTGTCTCGTTGATATTAGGAGCCTTTTTCCTTGTTATTATCACCATGATAACAGTCAGTACTTTCACTAAAGTGCTTGGGATAGTAGAAGATTCAATTGCTAACAGCTTATGATATTGCTTCTCTTGATTATGACGTCCCGTTATATTGGTTATCGCTTTTTCTGAGCATATTTTTGTCGGAAGCGCCAGAAATTACAGTTAAAACCTGTTTTTAAGAACCTATATTTTTTGAATTCTGGAAAAATGGGTTCTTGTATTTTGGCAATTTAGGCTAAGTAGGTTCTTAATTTCTATGAAGGAGATATAGTTGTTGATTACCAGAAAAATAAATAAACTTGGGCTTGGTCCTTGAATATACAATATTTATTTACAACTACATTATTTATGTTATTGCAATGTAAATTTGCTATCACAAAGTCACACTCCGTAGTGAAAATGTTTATCATAATTGAACTGTAACCCACACACAAGAACCTACTTGATCTTGCTTGCCTAACTGGGGTTCAATTTTGGTTGGAAAATGGTAAATGTCTGCCAGCAGGTATTTAAACCACTAGGTTCTTAGACGCAAGTTTTTACTGTATTTTCCTAAATGTTTTGAATGGAGCACGTCGATCGTAAGCGAGAAGATGTGCAGAAAAGAACGTTATAGTAGTTGAAACGAAGAGGACATTGGAAGTGCCAACTCAGCAGTAGCAGGAAAAGAAAAGAAAATAAAAATCGGCAAGCATCAAAACGCCGAAGAAAGGCAAACGCCGCAATTCCATATCGATCCTTCTTCGTAGACGACTTTGTTGCCATAGTCCTCTTCATACTCAGGTAGCACAGAAGGCCGTAGCGACTTCATAGGCGTGATGATCAAAAAAGAAAGGTTAGCGAGAGTAGAGGCCCCTAGACCCATTTGGAATGCTGCTCGTCTTGTATGAAACAGAAATGCCCAAAAAGGAGTCTTGTGGTAGCTGAAAGAAGAGGGAAATAGAGAGTGTTGAAAGCCGAAACAACAGGAAATAAATGGCAAATACCACTATCCACAATATCTTGTAGTAGTTAATTAAAACGAGAGGGACAGTCAGAGTGTCGGACACCCCAACAGAGGGAAAAATGTGCCAATACCACAATACCGCAAACTTCAAACGCTGCAATATCTTAGCTAGTTTCGATAGCTAGCTGGCAGTTTTGTTGTGGAAAGGACATAAAAGTATTTAAACGTGCGAACGAATCGCGAAAACGATGTCACAATGTTTCAACAAATTTTAATGGAATGAATCTGTCTCAAATCGTTTGCGATACGACCAGAAACTCGAAAAGAGTCGCAAAAACGCAAAGGAAAAGAAGTCTTTATACTGTGTGTCTTCAACGAAAACCATACAAAAACCACCTCCAGCAAGCGTGGAGAATATAACAATATAAGCAAGTCAAGATTAAACTGATCGATTGAAATGCCGTAGAAAAAACAAATACCGCAAACTTTAATGTCTCCCTCTGTTACGTCATCCTATTGATCTTAAATTTTGCTTAGTAAGTGAAAATTACACTTGCCTTACTTATGCCCATGACACGCAAATACTTTACGTTTGACCTGGGCCTTTATTTGTGGGTATTTTCAAGGAGACTTAAGAGGCCCCTTAATTATGCTCAGCATTGTCTTTGAAGTCAACTTCGGCTTTTAAACCAGCCTGCTTCGATCAGCGGATACCCAAATTAAACGAGGTTGTTTAGTTTCATATACTGACTGTAAGGAAAATGTGTCAAATGCAATGCAATGGTTTGAGGTTTTTCGTGAGGCTTCTGTTGATCAGTGTTTTCACATAGAACCTTTGGAAATTCTGTCCACAATTAAAAAGACCAGCATGATCTTTGATTATTCTTTGAAAAACAAACCAACCACAAACAAACACCTTGCTTGTGTGAAGATATCGTGTTTAGTTCCTCGTTTCTCGTGTATTGATCTTCAGAAGACTATCATTGGCGAAAATATATCAAAAACCTTTAATTCAATCTTTATTTGCTGACACCACAGAAAAAAAAAAAACAACAACAACAACAACCGACATTCCATCAGTTTACAAGCCTAGCACTGACGCAACGAGTAGTTCAAGTTCAAGTTTCTAAGCCACGTACGCGTTACAATGCGGAACCGTTGATCCGTTGATCAGTGTTTTCACATATCGAACCGTTGGAAACTCTGTCCGCGATTAAAAAGATTGATCATCCTTTGAAAAACAAACCAACAAACAACCACCTTGCTTGTGAAGATACCGTGTTTAGTTTATCGTGTATTGATCTTTAGAAGACTGTCGCTGGCGAAAATATATCATAAACCTTCATCTAAATCTTTATTTGCTGACATCACAAAAAAAAAAAAAAAAAAAAAAAAAAAATCAGTTATCAGTTGTTATAAGCCTAGCACTGACGCAATTAGTAGTTCAAGTTCAAGTTTCCAAGCCACGTTACAATGCGGGACCATTAATCCGTTTTCACACCAAAAATTCTCTCGAGGCAGACATGCTCGTGCAAGTATATCGATGTTTTGATGAAGCAAAAAAGAAAATAGCGAAAAAGAAAAACCTTTCGAATTCCATTGTTTCTAAATTCATAATCTGCTATTTACCATAGAAACGCTGGATGTCGCTTATCTTCTTGTATGTCCTCGGGCACGTATAGTTGCGGTTGAAATAATTATTCAAATAAACTATTTTTCGGTCTCAGACCGTTTGTGCGAAGTTCGAGCAAATTATTCCATCTGATCACGACGAGATTCATGAGGTTCTGAAATAGCTGCCCCCTACTGACTTTGCGCTAGTGAATAGCGCAAAGTCGTGAGGGGGTCTAGTTTTAATGCAAGCCAACTTAACCGCAGGGTATAATTTATTTGATGCTTCTTGGCAAGAAACGTGTTAAAAAATCAAACTAAGACGGCATCTATCTGTCAACGGAATCATTCTGAAAACAAAATCAAGGTAATTAAAAACCTTTTCTTTCTGGAAACATTAGCGCAGCCGGCGCTAATCCACTGCACTCAAACCTATAAATTGATGGTACTCGCGATGGCGTTTTTCACTGTCGAAACAGAAAAACAGTCGGCTTTGTCGCGTTCAAACCGTGTTGTTTTTTAACTGTAAAAATATTCACACGAAAATGTCTCCGTTTAATTAATGCCCAACGAAATGGGAAAAACGCTGCTACGGTTCAGTCTCACTGCAAATCAGGGAAAATACAAGCCAAATTGTTTTTCGTAATCAACTAATCAACACCGAGGTTTTCGTATCCAGTTGTTACTTGGTTATAACCGAAAATCTAAGGCATGATATGAATTATGCGTGGTACCTTTGATATTATCTCTGGTATCTAACACCGGAACTGGAACTGACAGATCTTTCTGTATTCAACCAGTGCCGCTCGTTACAAATTTCGCTACAGCTAACAAATCTTTATATATTTTCCATTTACTGAAAGTAGCGTCCAAAGAAACACTCTACTTACATGTAAAATATCAGTACGTACCAGTCACAGACTAACTCAATAGTTCTTCGCATCAAAAGATTTCTTGTCTGATTTAATCAATTTACCACGACCACTCAAACCGGCCTAATATAAATTTATCGTGTCATTTTGGTCAAGGAGTTGTTCATTTATCAACCTGGCCAAAGGCCAGGGAAAACTGAGAATACAAACTATCCTTGTGCACCTAGTCAGTTTCAAATCAGTACTTTACTCCCCTGCATCCCTGTCGGATTGCTACAAACTAAGACCAAACAATCGATTGTTAAAACGGTAATCTAAGAATGATAAACTGTTTGAGGCTAAAACGAATATAACACTAACACTAACACTCTCCATAAACCAGGCCAAAGTCTGTCTTCGTTTAATTATTCGAATTGAATGGCCAGTTCTGTGCTCTCAGAGAGAAGGAATGAGAAAATAACAAAAGTGAATGCGCGAAAAAATAAAACGCGTTAGGTCTCCTGTTCCCAACCCCGAGTCTGAATTTTTTTACGCAATCGCACTTTCTACGTTTTGGCATTCTCACTAAATCTCATAGCAAGAAACAGGTTAGAATTAAAACAAGAGATATAGTTCAAAGAAGCGCAAGGATTTCCTTTAAAGCTGGCCTTCTGTCTGGATCAGAGTCCAAAGCTCTCTGAAGTACATCGGGCAGGGTACCCAGCTTGGCCTTCGTGAAAATAACTTCTGTCATATGGGCGAAGCTGAAAATGTCACTGGCAATACTTTGCCCTCGCTTTCCTGTGACTATTTCCGGGGCAATGTGCGGATACTCTTTCTTGTATCTTGTCTGCTGTTCTGCCGGGAGAACCTTGGGTCCTTTGAGACCAGTCACTGGCAAGCTTTTACCGAAGTCAATTAAAATGGGATTGTACTTTCTTTCATTCCGGTTGTCCAGAACAACATTGTTTCCCTTTATGTCATTGTGGACGAATCCGGCGTTGTGGACGTGAAGAAGAGCTTCTGCCACTTTTCGTATAACATCCAGCCACACTGTTACAGCTGATATCGCCATTTTGGTCAGCGCGCTGGAAATCGTGAGCGCTGAGCTACGGTCTTTCACGCCATGAAATTGTATGACAAGGCGAAATGGTGCGCGCTTACTGCATACTCCGAAAAGTAGTGGAAGACCGGGATGGTCACCCAGCTTGTTAATAATCCGAGCCTCGTAGATCAATTCATTGCGGACTCTCGTCTCTGCAACTTCTTGCGTTTCTCCGCTGTATTTTTTAACTTTTAGTTGTTTGACTACAACATCCAGTCCTCTGTAGGACCCTAGGTAGCAGGAACCATAAGTACCTGATCCTAAATGTTTTCCTGCGACAATTACGTGAAATGGATTAATTTCCTTCACTGAACTCAAACCTGAACAAGGAGCCTTTTTTGGTGCGCCTTCGTCTTGGTCCGCGCCGGCCCGTTTTCTTGACGCATGTACTTCCCGGACTTGCTCCTTTACAATCCGTGCTGCCTCTTTTTCTATGCGCTTACGGCGATCTGCGATATTTGCTTGCCTTGCTTCTTCTCTTTTCCGTTCTTTTCGCCTCCGCTTTTGCCTCTTTCTCCTCTCTTTATGAATACGCCTCTCTTTTTCATTCATGATTCAGCGAATTTCTGGGTATGCTCCCGGCACGTGCCACAGTAAATGAACAAGCCAAAATGACACATTGATGGGAATAAGTTGTAGATCATATTAGAGAGATGATCTGAGAATTACCATAATGATCTGACTACTCCTTTACTAAATTAAAAAATTCTCCTAACACTATCAATAGCACTGAGTTTCCGGTTTGTCCGGTGGCTTGTAAATTGTGGTTAAGGAGAATCAGTATCTTTATCTGGATCATAGCCTTCAAATGATGCGCAGATACTCATAACCTACAGTTCGAATATGTCTGTGTTTCGGCTTTGATTGTAGATTTCCGGTTTGGCATATTTGCTTAAAGTGAGATCTTGGTGCGGTTTCAAGGACTTGAATTGCCACCGCGTAAGTAAGGGATTGTACTATGGCTAAAATCTACGTTACGCTTTGTCCTCTATGCGAAAGGCAGTTTAAAACCAGGAAGGCCCTGGAAAAACATTACACCCAAAAGCACCCTGGTAATGATGTACCTCAGAGTATTACTTTTGCTAGCGGAAATAAGCAAGCTCCAATTGTGAAGCCTCAACTTTTAAAAGAATGCGATGGGTACTTGAAATGGTTGGGTGAATTAGTTGAGTGCATAAACTCTGCGCACAACCCTAGTGTTCCTGGTAAGTATTATTTTCAATGTGATTTCTTAATATGAGATCTTCAAAGTTCCCACATGTTCTATTTTGGGAGTATGATTAATTATCGCGGTCAATGCCAATATTCAAATTACAAAAAGATCTAAAATAGTGAAATCCTGACCAGAGTTTACAGTACATAGTTTACTTGTAGAGCACTCTGCGACTCAAGGATAAAGGTCTTCACGTATTTATATACATATATAAGTATATCTTGTGGGTTGTTTTGATGTATCCGACGTAATCACCTCCTGCGTTCCTTACCTAGCAATGACCAAAACCTCGCGGTTTTCTAGAGTCTGCAATCATTCTAAGCAGCGGAAACTAGTGGTAAATCAAATGAAAGAATCTGGTCATGGATTCTTGTTATTAAAAAGCTCAACTTACCCTAAGCTGTAAACAACAACAGCAACAACACAATCAACAGTCGATTTAAGCTGGAATGATATTATTGAGTCAACATTGCTGTAGGGGGTTGTAGAGGGGGTTGTGGGATTTTGTATAGAAAACTCTTTTGGATGTCCTTCAACAACAATTTATTGCATTTCTATTTAGGAAATTTACAAACTCCACCCAATTTGGAAAACATGCTTGATCTACATACAGCTGGTCAAAGTTGAGTCACCTAGGAATGGATGAATGAGAATTTTTGTTTCAATGTGTGGAAAATTGGAACAGACTTGTGAAGGACAACAAGACTTCAAAAGGAAAACAAAAACATTTTACAGTCAATCACCTCTCCATTTTATTGTACTCTTACGTACTAAAAGTAATTACAAGGTCTTAGCTAAATTTTTTTAAAAAACTACATTTTTTATTTAATTTTTGCAGCAAAATGGTGCCACTTCATGTTTACAAATGTCCAACTTGACTACTTTAGTCATCTACTGAGCAAAGTAGGAAGTGCAAAACTCAATGGGGTAAAAGAACACAGACACCTCAAACCTCCCATGTGGAAGGAAAGAGCTTTGCGGATGTCATTTAAAAGCTACAACATCGGTGACTTAGAGCAAGCACTGTCTGAGCAATCAATGGTGAAGTTGCACTTGACAAAATCTTTTAATGGCACCACTGAGCTACCCAGCAGTGTTCTTGAATTGTCTGGTCGCGCTGCCCTTGAAGCTGCTAAAAAAATGCGGATTGCCAAGAAGGCCTCCCTTCAGTCAAAAATAATTGTTGGTGTTGGAGAAGGCAGAGCAACAAGGGAATGCGAGCTAATCTGGTCCCCGATATTTGAAACCTCTACAAATGGAATTTTAACTGTTAGAATATATATGGGAAAAGTCCATTTATAGACAAATCAACAGACAACAGGTAGACCTTAAGTAGAGTAATGTGCAGACAAGAGATATTTGACTGGTAGAATATAGCAAATTTAAGTAGAGTAAGTAGAGTAATGTGCAGACAAGTGATATTTGACTGGTAGAATATAGCAAATTTAATTTTGTTAGTAAGGTAAAACATCAGAAAAATAACATACCAACCCTCTTTTTAAAGAGTCTTTATACATGTACGAGGTTCGTAATGGGGTATTTGTGATCAGGGATCAAAAGTGTAGGATTGGCATTCACAGACCTGAAATTAGGGATCACAAGCCAGCAATTGGGATAACAAAGTTTTAGGGACCACCGAGTGATCAGACTGTATCTTTTTTGTGGGATCAGGGATCAACTTTTTTCTCACTTGCAGGGTCAGGGATCAGAAATTTGGCTTCAAAATTTGGGATCACTGAAAAAAAAACCTCATTAGATCATGTTATAGTTCACACAAAGGTAGACCTTAAGTTAAGAGTAATGTTCCAAGGTCCATGGTTCTTGTATGAAGTAACAGCAGTTTCAAAATATCATGAACAGGATCCTTAAACTACAAAGTCAAAATACACATGTATGCATTAGTAATGAATACAATATACAAGGGAAAAACTGCACTTTTCATATACATATAAATAAGCCTTTATTGTTGTTTTTAAGATACCAGTAACCAATGAACATGTATTAGTGCCCAAGGAACACCCGGGGAACATGAAATGTCCCACAGATTTGCAGCTTGAAAAAGCTAGGCTCCTCTGTTGTTTCAGGCAAGCCAAACAGTGATTGCAATATTCATATACATTAATATTTTAACTTTCTTCATTAAATGATCTTGAAGAGAAATAATGAACATTTTAGTGCCCAAGAAACACCCGGGGAAAAGCTTCCCACAGATTTGCAGCTTGAAAAAGCTAAGCTCCTCTGTTGTTTCAGGCAAGCCAAACAGTGATTGCAATATTTACATGTATATACATTTTAACTTCCTTCATTATGAGTTAGACAAAAATGATTTTTAAGAGAGGTAATGTACATGTACATTTTAGTGCCCAAGAAACACCCGGGGAAAAGCTTCCCACAGACTTGCAGCTTGAAAAAGCTAGGCTCCTCTGTTGTTTCAGGCAAGCCAAATTATGATTGCAATATTTATATACATTTACTTACTTCATTATTAACAAGTCAAAAATGATTTTTAAGAGAAATAATGAACATTTTAGAGCCCAAGAAACACCCGGGGAAAAGCTTCCCACAGATTTGCAGCTTGAAAATGCTAAGCTCCTCTGTTGTTCAGGCAAGCCAAACAGTGATAGTAATGTTTATTTTTCCTAATACTACAATTTAATTCGTAAAACATTAATAATTATGAGAAATATAAAATGTATCTTTAATTGCCTAAGAAACACTCATGAAAAAGCTTCCCAGACTCACAAATTGAAAAAAAAATATTACTTACACTCAAGCTCACATTTTGTTCCCAAGAAGCACCTGGAGAAATACTCTCACAGAGTCACAGCTTCAAGAAGCCAAGTTCCTCTGTTGCTTCAGGAAGGCCAAACAATAACTGAAACAAAAAATATGAAAACATCCATGAATACATTATGGAGATGATAATATTAACAATAGTTTTATCTAGCATTCGGCAAGAATCCCGATAACAGAAACTACTCAGAAGCCCATTTAATGATCTGAATCATCAACTTCTTTCTCAAATGCCTCATTTCTGTGTACTGCCATCCAAACTGATTAACTGTTCCATTGACACCCTTGAAAATGAAGTCCCTCGCTGCTAGAATCACACCAACGCCACAGCTCCCATTCCCTTGCCCTGTCATATCACAGTTGTGCTGAGATGGCATTCCAAATCGCTCAAGAACATTTATAGAGGACCAAAAGAAACTGTTAAAACATGGAGCACCCAGCATCAGCTGCTGGAAAACATCAAGGATATACTTAATGGTGGGTAATACACTGCCGGCAGGCTGCAGTTTGAAACCATCATCGAACAACAACTTCCTACCAAGAAGGTCAATGACAATCAGACCCCAGTGTATCTCATTCATATGCAGTGGCAACAGAATAAGATCAAACTCACTCCCCCTTGAGGTGCCAAGTACCCCCTGAAACTTTTGTTTAATGAACAACTCATCTTTGTTCTTCAGCCAAGTGTGTGTTTCACATGGAAGGTAGAGTGCCTTTGTACCCACTTGCTTCTGGCCATCCCAGAGATAATGCAAAATGGCAACATCAATCACAAAGTTGTCCAGATAGCGCTCCCCGACAAGAGTTGAGAAAGATCCCACATCGACGGATTTCTGCCCAGCTCTTAACATTGTCTCGCCAATTCGCTGATGCCACAACACCTGTTCAATGGATCTAACTTCATTAGCAGTGAGACCATCTGTAGTTGCCATGAGCCATCTCTCCTCACTTCGAATAGATGCTCTTAATGAGGATATATCACAAAATTTCCTCAAGATTGAGATCCCGTTGGTGGAAAATGTTCCAAGATTTCCAATTTGAACACCTGTAGGTTTCAAGTTGTTTTGCTTCATTCTTAGAGCCTTTTCAGCATCACTCACTACTTGCTCAGGGGGTCTTTCATTTAGAGATAGGGGATCTTTTTCACTGTATGCGCCAAATACCCTTGTGATATCACTTGAGTGAATTGGGGTGGCTGTTACTTTAGGCACATCAATGGTTCCGAGCTGCTTCCTCGTCAAGGATGAAAGAGTGGTAAGCCATGCAGGGTTTGATGCTGTTGATTCAGTGCTGGCCAAGTCTATGACATGGGGGCTGGAAGCACTGCTGGACTCCACAACTGGCAGTACCTTTAGGCAGTCCACTGACTGAGACTTGCCATTGGACACAGGATTAGCTGGAGGAATCTTGCAACTTTTTGGATCCAAACTGGAAGACACCTCATCAGAGAGATGAGAAACCTTATCAAGGTGAGGTTTCAATGACTTTGCTATCTTTGGAGAATCATCTGGTTCGTCAATAGCTGTTATATAGGTGTCATAATTTGCCTCCCATACATCATGGTCATACTGGAAGAGACATCTGGGATCATCAGATTCTTGAACAGTTGTCCCCTTGTCCTTTGAATAAAGGTACTTCAGTGAGTCTTTCCCATACATTGATTCAAATAACTGATCAATAACTGTGATCCAAAGTGTATCCTCCTTGGACCAGACAACAGTTTTGTTTGACCATCCACAGCCACGAAAGTAAAACTTCTTTTTACCTGTTGCAAGTTAAATGTTATATACAAAAGAGTAATATTAAACTTAATATCAATTGTATACCACTAAACCCCTCCCCCACCAAAAAACATACACTGTAATAATAATAATAATAATAATAATAATAATAATAATAATAATAATAATAATAATAATAAAAGCTTACTGGCTTCTGGCTAACAATACAGCAATGATCATGAGACATATTACAAATTGGTTATTTCATATTTCTCTGGATCACAAATCTGTTCTGTATATACCTTTAAATGTATGTGATGATCAAAATTAATCTTTAATGAAAACAAAGAGTGATTGAAAAGTCTACATGTAGGTCACTGCAAGTCCTAGGATTATTTCAATAACTGACTGTATGTACCCATACCTTCAGTAATACATTCACAGGCTTTACGGAACTGGTAGCGCAAAAGTTGCATCATCTCTGACAGCCAGTGAGTAATGATCTGGTCCACTATGAATGACAAAAAGACAATAATTCAACATTCATGGTACAATTAATCATCATTATACTACAAAAAAGTAATATTAATATCTTCAATCACACAGGAACTCACAGCAGTTCAATTTAGAGTTGCACCACCAACAAAATAAGGTATTCACAACTAAGTATAGTTATTTACAGTTTAAAAATAAAGACCAATAAATTTAAATCTAATCACTATCTGTACCATAATAACAAAGATCTTAAGAAACCTACAGGACTGTGTGACTCCTCCTTGATCATGACACGTTGCTCTTGAGTAGAGAGCTCTGTGTACTTTGTGTGAAGCTTCAAAGCCTTGGTTGGAGTACTTCGCAAAAGAATGATGCAGGCGTAGCAACATGGCAGAGTGGTCAATGGTTAGGTGGCCATAATCTCCAGTGCCAAGAGTGGTGCCAAATAAGTGGCGTAAGAGAAAGCCCCAAAGTTTACACTGAAATTGTAACACTCCACTAAAAATACTGATCCTCCAAAGACTTCTAAATTAAACTGACTGGAAAAGACTCCCAAAACTTACCAAGTTTTGTGAACAAGTTTGGGGGGTTTGAAATTGCTATGGAACTGGAAATTGATATTCCAAATATTTTGGTAATGACCAGATCTCATTAAAGTTGCTGCCAAGTGCTGCTTATAATAATTCTTTTTTTTTTTTCCACCAGCAATTTATAATAGATGCAGGTATTTACTGATGCATTTCAATATTTCAAACATTGTCATACTCCAAATCATGTGTATATAAACAACAAGTATTGCCCAAGAAATAACTGCATGTTTTTGGTTATATGGTGCAGTATTTTTGCAATCTGTTCTAAACTCAGGGTGCATCTTATAGCCAAGTATCTTAGCACAACAAAATATAATTTCCCCAAATTTCCCTGATGATTAAACCTGTCGAAATACCCAAATACCCTAAATAGATAAAGACAAACAATGTTGGTCACTGACAGTATCTAGCTATTAGGTTATTGGGCCATAATTATCAAGCTATGTTGTAATTAATCTGATCTTTACATCAAAGATGTCAATTTGTTCATCCTCACTTTCCCCAAATTCACTGCTGCGCACCACCTTGGCAATTTCATTCCATTCTTTGAAAACCTTCATGAATGCAATAATTAAACAAAAAGTCATTAAATTTAGTAAAATCACAAGTTTCAACTCAGTTGAGCAAGGAATGTGAATAACAATCATCACAATTCCCTTGAATGAATTCTTTTCCCTGAACCTTATTTCCCAACAAATCTTTGAAACAGGCTTAATTACCATCAAGCCAGAAAGCAGTTCACATATTCTTTGTATTAAACCCAGAACTGACTAATTGTACGCTTTCAAATGATAATGACATACTGTAGTAATTATTGCTGGTGATGTTTAAATTAAACACAAGTTGATACTAGGTTATTTTCTTAATTTTGTGACTTGGGCAGATGTTAAGTCCAGCTCAAAATATTTATTTTACATTATGCATGTATATTGATTGACTGCATTTCAAGTTAAAATGCAGCCCAATAGCGTCCCAGTTATAATAATTCTCAGACAAATCCTGGCTTTTGAATTCTAAAACAGTCAACCCATAGTCTTTCATAGTGCTGGCCAGATACTGCTTGGACTGTTCAATGTGAGTTTGGGTTGCCTATGACATATCTAAATCATTATAAAATGTGGGTTGTATAAAACTAAGGTGAATGTATAATTAATACATTCTTCAGGTTGTACCTTATGAAAATGAGCAATCTGTAGTGAAGCTGCCAGCTTTTCCATTTCTAGATTTTCTTCCTGGTTAAGTTTCTGTTCTAATTTTCGCTTCCTGGTTCTCTTATTAGGAGGCTGTTGAACCAAAGGTTGAACAGCTTCACAGGCAAGAAATTTTTGTTCCAGGTCCTCTAGTTTGTTTGACCAAACCTTCACTTCATTCTCCAGGAACTGCTTTAAATCTTAAACGAACAATATTAATAGTAAATTACTGAGAACAAGTAAATGTACTTAGACTGCACCATTAATGTATGAAAGTGATTTTCTAAATATTCTATTTAGTTATGGGCAATGTAAGGTGCAGTGGTTCAACCTATAAACTTCAGGGGGTCCATAAAATGATCTTTGAAATGTAAATGAGATTTTCACTTATGCAGGGACCAAAAGTAAGTTAATTAAAAATTTATGTTAAAAAATTAAGATGGCCCTTGAAAGTTTAATAAATGAGTGTATATGTATAATTCACCTTTAGCATCTTCCAGAGTCACTTCCTTCTGATATTTGCCATAGTCCCTGTTAAATTTTCCACTCTTTAGGATGTCCTCAATATGCTAGATGGAAAATAATATACATGTTCAAAACAACATAACTGTTATGCATGTACCTATCTAGTAGTAGATAACTAGATAAATGTGCAGCCACCAGTAGATGACCTGCCTGCATTTATATGTACACACACATAGGACTATCACCCCTGGCTACAATAATAATAGTGTACCATTTTCTGTTTTTTGATTGTCTGCCTACAATCCAGTAAGATGATTAAGATCTGCATCACAAAATCTGCTGACTCTGCTAAAATATGAACTTATAGCCAACCTGGGCCTGCAAGCCATGTTGGTAATAAATAAACAGTTCAATGTACATGTATATATAATGGCAAAATTATTGACAGTAAAATTTTGAATTTGGTTTATCAGAATAACTGGAGTGCAAGCTATCTATATCTGGAGATAACATACAACTTACAATTTTCACTGCATTCATGAATGTGACGTAGCCAAGGACTACATCTTTAGAAGCTCCATTCACCTCTTTGTAATAGGATATCACTCTGTCAGTTGGTAAAGATTTTCTTATGATCTCATCAGTATTATCCAAAATATTTCTCTCTGTGTTTCCTATTAGAATAAGATAAAAAGTTCCATTTTTATTTAACAATGTTTTAAATGAAATATACTGTTGGACTTTAACTTGTTAAGGTTGTTGAAGAGTTTTACTGATGCAGTATATCTCAATGAACATACTGATGTCCAGTTCTTAATTATGCACCATGGAAATGACTGTTTCAAAATTGCTGCCATTGATCTACATTCAAAGTAACTTATACATTAAAGTCATGGTAATAGGACAACGTATTACTTAAAAGATATTAGGGGCATTAACTTAAATATTATTTAATAGTAATTATTATTAATCAATCAATCAGACAACAGAATTTAAGTGGTTCATATGATTATAGGCATTTTACTCAAAGATAATAATATTACCAGAAAATGATGCAACAGAGATGTTATTCTTATCAACAGCAGTTTGCTGGCCTTTACGGAGCTTCACTGTAATCCTTTCTTTCCCCCTAGACATCTCAGGACCACATTGACTGATAGCTTCATTACATTCAGTCAGTGAATTGCATCTGTATGCGAACAAACCAAGTGAACCAAGCAGTTGCTCAGTATTTCGCATCTCACTGTGAAGAGCACACAGACAGACATTGCTCAACTCCTCATCTAACAAAAACATGAGATCATCACGAATTCCTGTCCACCTGAAATTAAAGATAAACCCCTGATCACAAATACATTAAGGCTGGTGTATTCAGAACAGGTATCCCCCAAGCCAGGTTCAGTGCCATACTTTGGATTCTGACCTTGTGCTCATGCTTTCTTCATGGTGGCCAGATTAACTGTTCACATTTGGCTAGGTGCCTGCAAAATTTCTCCTACCAGAACAATAATGCACCCTGAAAACAACTACAATTGACTGAATAAAGTATTTCTCAAGTTAACAACACCTCATTGTTGCCAGATAATGCTCTGATTAAATGTTATACACTTACTTTCCAATATTGGCCTTGGATTGAAGACAAGTCAGGCAAACTTCATCAAAAGATCCACCCCAGTGTTCTTTACAAGCCTTCAATAAAAATAAGACATTTTTCATTCTATAATTATAGTTATTTAAAAGCCTGGCTCCTAACTAACTCAGACATCTTCATTGCAGTTCAGCCACTCTGACTACAGTATACTAACTGATGGCCATTGAGATTATACAAGACCAGTCATGCTGCATGAATGAAAGTCAAGTCAGGCAGCGATTCATCACTAAAAGTTTTGTATACATGTGACATATATATTATTACTCATTTTTTCACACACATATATTGATTTGATACATGTGTGTCTAAGAACATCACTCTGCAATCTGATTAATTAATATCATAACTTTATAAAGTAACAAAAGATATTTCAAAATACCCTTAAAGCATGGCATAAAAAACAGAATTCAATGTCACTTCCACGCCCAGCTAATACAAAGCTTTCGTCATCAACCTTAACAAGAAGCATATACAATGCCTTCAAGTCAAGTGTAACTAATAGAGAAAAAAACAAAGTAAAATAAGCTTAAATAACAATAGCAATTTCAAATAATGAGGGCACTTTCAGTCCAGTGCAAATAAACCACAACTAAGTAATCACTCTGGACAAATATGCACAAGAGAAAGTACAGTCATACAACACATTCAAACCAATCAGAACTCAAAATGCAAAAACATTTTAATACAGTGTCTATATAACCAGCTAACATCCTGGTAGATTTGGAAAATAAATCTTGAGGTTTTACTACAATCATGTATTTTAAAAATGGTTGACACTAGTGGCTCTTTTTTAAAACAATCACAGAGTAATATTACATGTAATGGCAATCAAGCAAAACCAAAGCAGAATTGCATTAATTTTTCTGAAACTCAACCTTTAAATTTAACTTTGTAATGTTTTCCATCAACAGTTACGCCTTCTTCTTTGAGAGCTTTCTTTTCAGCATTTAGTCTGATGATCAGCTTCTTAACTTCACTCCTAAAATGAAGAGCTACTGATATTAGCTCTTATTAATAAGTTAGAGTGCACAGTTGTACCACACTGATGTCACTTTCCCAGTTGCTGTACATTCCAGTATAATGGGGTGTAGATGCCTTCTTAATGCTGGGCGTTAACTAAATAAATTAGCATTGGATGTTAGTAACATAATATTTTCAACTGAGCTGAACGTCTAATGTTAGTACTGCTTGCGCTCTGCATTACGTTTTTGGTGAGCAGTAATGTTCCTCCCATGGCTTACTTGAAACTGCTAATGGTGACTACTTTAAAATCATCACTTATCCATGTACATAAATAGTATAATCATAAACATATAAACAAAAACATACTCGAAACATAGCCATAAACATGATTGTACTAAAATCAGTACTCTAAATTTTTCAGCACAAATTAATGTTATAATAAATTACTCTCCTAAACAAACTCAACTCAAACAAAAATTAAAATCATTAATTTATATTTATTCGTTAGATCCCCCCCCCCCCCCAAAAACAAATTCATAAATTTAGTAACCTATAGTAACCTGCAAATTGAAGAAGTACTGGAATCTTACCTTTTCTCTGCACAGTTAGCAACAGCAATGGGGTAAACAGCTAGTGCACTCTGAGAACCACTGAGACCTTTGCTAGTTGTGACAGCTAAATCAATTGGAACTATCCCAACGGAAACTTGCTCTCGCCCTGCAAAAAATGGACACCATTTACATTGCTTGCATAGAAAGCATGTGAAAACTGTTGGTTACACAGTATCATATTTGCATGCCTCTTATGTCAATCATATAATATGGTTATTTTACCAATTTTTTATTGCCCCAGTGATTAACTATGTAAGAAATTAGGATTTGTGTCAGCAACAATTAGCTTGATTTTGCATTTAAATTTAAACTCCCCATTGATTTTTTTTTTAATTTATATGCAATTACATGCATAGACAATGCATATAATTTGAACAAAATATTTCTTCAGAGAAAAACCCTCAAGGATATCATATCTTAATCATAATTAAATCATTGTTACAATATTACAATGTTGACAGATAGTGGATATATAATATACACTGTAAAGATCAAATACCTGCTAGAGGTCTTCCATCAAGTTTGAGGTTAAATTCAAGAAACTCTGATGCAGTTTGATGTAACCTACTTTGTCGAATCTGCCATACCACAGCCATCTTCATGCTGATACCATAGCCACGTACTTCTTCAGCAAGGGGTTCCACTTTAAATAAGTTTCTTGTTACTGAAAACACAAGATCTTTTTGGGCTCGTATTTCATTTGTTGTGAGAAGGAGTCCAATGTCAATGGCTTTCTGTGGAACATGTAGGAAAAAATAAATATTTATTATTTACAGTCAAACCTCAAAAGCAACAATTGGGAAGGTCAGGTGATCAACTAGGAAAGGTGATGCTTCCAAGAGGTCTTGAACATAGTGATTTCACTTAAACAAAGATATTTCATATCATGGAAATGCTTCCTTAAGACATCTACAGGCAATTGCTTACAAAAGTTGGTCATTCACGGAAGTTCAGCTGTAATGTAATGATTGCAGCCTTTAGAAGATTTAACTTTCACTTTTTTTTCATGTGATATTCTGATCCCTAGAAAGATTGACAAAATAATCCCAACCCCTGGAACATGTGACATCAACTAAATATAAACTTTGTTGTTTCAAACAAAGATTAAAATATTTCATTCATTAGTGTGTGTTACCAAAAAGTGAAGTTTTACAACACTTGAAAATGTTCGGAAGTAGAGCAAATAAACTCTACTATAAAAAAAACACAAAATTACAAAATTTCCAAAAATCTGGAGGAAGTCCCAAACACACTTCCTTTCAGATTGAAATGAATTATGCAACAACAACTGCAGTAGACCTAGAATAGCCGGATTTGTCCCAGAGCAGGAGGGGGGGGGTGGGGGGGGGGGGGGAGAGGAGGGGGACATGCATGTAACTACATGCAAGCTCTTGATGAACAGTATGAAAAAGAAATATCAGATTTTTAATTTGATATATATTTTAAAAATTTATATTATAACTTACCCCGCTGCGGCCGATGTTCAGGAAATTCAGGAGAGTTTGCCAAGATCTGTTTGGCAGTTTCGTTGCCAGCTTTACATACAACTGAATCCAGTCGGAAACTCTCAGTGACTGAACATAATCGGTAGTCAAATTATCACATAGTGATGTGTTAAATGTTTTTTTGATGCCCTTCTTCTCGGCAACTGTACACAATGTAGTGGATAACACATCTTTTACGAACTGTTTATGAGTTTCATCTGGACCATACAAGAGCCCATAGCCAAAAAGCTTTCCAATATCCGACCCACTGGTTTGGTCTTCCCTCAAGGAATCTATGCAGGTTTTGGCGATAGCTCCAGCGCGTCTCACAAACAGCCGCGGTCCTATGGAAGGATCGAGCTTCTGCAGATCTTTAATCGGCTGATTACAACTTGGAAAGGCAATAACAGTGTCTTCAGGTGGTGTCGCTGGTGGAGTTGGGAATAAAGGCTGCGGGGTCGATGCGGAGATATTAAGCTTACTCTGTCTCGCCGCCATCTCCGAATCAAATTGGAGGGAATTTAATAAATCCCTGATGGCTTGAAATTCTGTGGAAGCAACTATTGCATCGGTATCCAGGTTCTTTCTTCGAAATGCCCTTCCAACTATTCCGAAGAGAGTGGCGACAACGACTGTGTCTTTCTTTTTGGAAGATCCAAACCATGATGGATCCACGATCCCGCCATTTGTATCAGAGAGGTCAAAAATATGAACTTCTGCGATATCAGCATTGAAAAACGGAAAGGAATCACTTCTGATGAACTCTCGTGGTTTATGAAACCATTCGTTCGATACAGCGTACCAAACTTTGCTCGGATCGAGCGACGGTCCGCGAATTTGATGGAGGCGAAGAGAACATGGAATTGCCGCCATGCTCTAGTTCGCGCCACTGTACTTTGAATTTCGCGCGAAGCAGCTTAGGCTCTTTTTTGTTTGAATTATTAACTATTTTAACTTTTACGGGCTGGTGATCTGGTTTACTGCATTAAATTATTCTGTCAAATGCTAAACAGCTCACACACCGCAAACACCCACAGAAAGAACAGCAATGACAGATTTGTAATCTGATTAGCACAAACACCATGACGTAACCGGAAATTAGAACCCATGTCCTGCTGGGAATTTCAGACTCTCATGAATCTCGTCATGCGTTGGAGGATGTCAAACCGGAAGAAAAAAAAGCATTCAAAAGAAGCAGGCTGCGAACACCGCTCATATATCATGGCTAAGCTTTCATCTTTAGGTGTCTACCTCCTAATTTGTTGGTTTTACGAAGGTAAGCAAAACAAAATTCTCTTGATATTAGTCGCAAACTGGTGCAGAATTCAAAACTATTTCAAAACAAACGGACAGTAGAATTGAGGCTCACTAAAAACCGCCTTGTCAACTTTAAAACAAATCAGTTTTACGAGTAGACGCGTAATTGTGAGTAATTTTTGTAACTTTTCCGGCTTATTGTGTTCTGCTACAATTTAATTTCAAATGAGTGCAGCACAAAGTGAAATCGATACTCTTCAATCTTCAATCGTTATTTATACACGGTAAAAAAAATTCATCAGGTACAATAAATTCCAATAAAATGTCTAAGATCCTAAACCTAAAATTCTAATCCTAATATTATATTAACGTACAACAGTATTTTTCTTATAAACCTTGTTACCACGAATGCCGTGTGTTTAAAAATTACGATAGAGAAAGCGTTTAAATTGATACCAAACTGTGTAATGTTACAGAGTGAGCGGTTCCAAAAGGTAGCGCCGCTGTAACTAAAATCTTAAGCTTCCCTCTTGGGAAACTTAAGATATAATTTCACTTCAAGGTATAAGATTCTTTAAACTTCGACAAATGTTTACCAATTGACTATTAAGCTAAAAATTGGATTCTGTTTCGGTGTCTTATAGTTGGTAAAACACAACTTATTAGTAAGAATCCCAGCAAGTTCGAGACTATGCAACTAGAAGCTTAGAAATGGAATCGTAACAATTGCGGAGGGGCTGCTTTATACGGAGAGGCCTCCATATTGTGACTGTAGCACCAAAACAACATGGCTATGCGACTTAGAGGTAATTCATTATTCAGCAATAAACATCAAAGAGCTTTAGAAGTGGGATAAACTCGGAATAATCTTAATATGTTCGTATTTCCTAAGAACACGAAAAAAGTATCGTGACACACTTCGATTAATCCGCTAGCTTTGATGAACAAGGCTTGTCCGAATTAGTTCGCAGTTCTTTCCACAAGCAAACCAATATGACCATTGACTTTCCTTAGACTGAGAACAACTAATTTGCCTACGTTTTGGATGTAAAAAAAATAATTAAATTGCAAATGTTTTTCTCAACTCATTTTAACTTAAATAGAATGCGAATTGACCTTCGGGAAGCTGTCAGCAGTGAATGATGTTTATCTGCTGACAACAAGGAAAAATCCGAAAACATGCAACCCCAACGCTGGAGTTAACCGCTACTATTAAGGAGGCACTTGATCAAAAATGCATGGAATACTCATCACGTACAGTTAGTTTGTTTACTCTGCAGCTTGATATAGAATTTTAATCTACATGTATCAAGAGCTGACTAAAATTCGAGTTCGCAAGCTCGTCCATAGCTCGATGAAAAGACGGCCTGATTCGGCATTTGTATCAAGCGTCAGAAAGTAGCGCTTTGAGAAACCCAATCCTTTTGCGTGCTCTGACCCATGCACTTCATCTGGGATTATGCAACTTGACAACTCACCCGTAAATCAATAATTATAACTGTGCAATATTGGCCAATCAATAAGTTGTAAGTTTAAAACTTGTTTAGTCAAGACTCCTGTAAAAGGGATGACCTAGCCGATGTGGCATGATGTGGCGTGAAACTTATCATACCACCTATCTGTTGCTACATGACAAATGAAAGTACTCTTTTGTATATGGTCGGACACCGAATCTGCTTTTGTAGTATTCAAATCGGTTTCTTCACTAATGCAAATTATTGACCTCTTCAGTGACGTAAAAGGACATCACTCGGATGTGTTAACAGTTCTTACTGAGCAGTAGATAATGTTAAGGAATTGATATGGTAGGATGGCAGTAAAATCCAAGACAAGGCTTTTAATTATTTGTCTTGCAATCTGTTAATTGCCTCCACTATGGCAAGAGAGGCAACAGTTCCGTTTTTGTAGTACATGGTTGATGGGTTAGCGCATTTTTATTACTGAAAAACGAAAAAAAGAGGGGAAAACAACTTTTCGTATGTACATATAAGTTAGGAACGATGCCCAAATAGCCAAAGAACACACGGCATAACCAGTTTGTCTACTGATGTTAACTGTCGACAGACTTAAAATAACATTTACTTAGTTCGTGTTCAGTTCCGAATGATTGTCATTTTTTGGTTAATTACAGGAAAAATCAGTCTAGTGCAACGTAATTTTACAAGCCGAACTGCAAGGACGACCTTTGATCACTTGAAATCATGCATTTTTTTCTCGAGTTATGCTGAGTGAAATAAGACTCAGAATTTCACAAAACTGACTTCCCTTAACGTTGAAGTGCTCTTTTCTTCAAAAGTGACCAACCTCTAGCACTAACGGCTTAAATGTCCGATCCGCAGGTGAACTTTTTCACTTTAAAAGAAACTCTAGAGAAAGTAGCGATATTAATCGACCGAGAATTTGTCAGTAATAGCGTAGGTAGTTGGCTTTTCACGGACATTTAATGTCTGGAATTTAGCTACAGCAAGCACAAGTTGCTTGTGATGCTCACCTCGTCCCGGCGTGTTGAAGTTTTGTCGCGAGAACCTAACGGGACAAATCTGCCTGCAAAGCGGGGGATGCATGCCCGAGGTACCCTGAGCAACGTACAAAATTTGACCTTATCTGGCTTGACTAGCTGCCACTAATTGCGTGCAGTGAGCGTCTACTACACCAAGTATAGCTGTCCCTAAAATTATATAGATAACAACTGGCCAAAACTACACCCCAACGTCATGAGAAAACATTACCAATATCCCAGATGCAAGTCATGTTTGTGCTCGCCCTTTAGCAAGCAGCTGTGACTTGTGCAATTATTCAAGAATGTTTCCGTTTTTGAGCAGGATAATTAACGCATGTTTCCGTTTTTGAAAGCATTATTCATTTTTGTGACGCCAAAGGAAATCAAGCATAAATTATGGAGTGCATTATCAATTAACCGGCGAGGTGCATACAAAATGCAAAAATTACTGTTACTATGCGCTGTGATGGCAAATCTTAAGCGTTTTGGGGGTGTTTGCGTTGTGCTTTGTTGGTTTTATCAAGGTAAGTGGAGAAAAATAACTTGATACTAATATATAGATTTAGGCCAGCCTAAAAGCGGAGCTCCTCAGTTATTTTTCGGAATGTTGTTACTAATGAAAATAATCCAACATGTATGAGGTAAATTGCGAATGATTTAATAGTTTCAGCCGGAACTAGTATTACTTCAGCAGATCGAGGTGTAAGATGGTGTGATTATGAAATATAGAGCCACGATTTCAAGGATTTCTGAGAAGCTACCAAAAATCTTGATCACATAACAGAACTGTCTTCTGTGCTTTTTGGTGGCATTTCTTGTTCTTTCCTACCTTATTCAGAAAGACAAGGCATTGTCATTAATCATTATATTCTTCCTTAGTTAACATGGGGACTCCCACACAAAAGAAGTTTACACATTTTTGTTGTTGTGGGGACTGATTGAAATGCAGTGGTTACAATATACTCAGTCCCTGAATCTCTACCAAATGAAATCTCACAAAAATACCAAAACAGTATACATATGTGAAAAGTTGGAAAGTTTTGTTTTCTAACTTGTCCCCAAAGATACATTTAGCCATCTTCACTATTGTATGGAGTCTCCTCCTGCTGGAAGGGTTTGCAATAAGCAAAATCACCCTCGCATGAATGGTAATTACGGTTTTTTTTTTTGCTGATCATGAATACTTGCATAGGCTTCTAATAATAATTTTATTATTCAATTTCAATGTGATTTGTTCTTTTTCTCGACTGGCATTGTGGACTACAAGAGCTGTGATTGGGTTCCATTGATTAATTTTGCTATGATTAAATTATACCTAGAATTATCAGTGAGCTAAGAGGAAGTTATATTATGTACATGTATTTTGTCTGCACTACACAACCAAATGCACTCAAAGGTTATGAGGCATAGGTACATTTGTCAGAAGAGCCCAGCATATCCAAGATATGTTTTGATTGACACATCAATTAAGATAATTTACAGCAAAATGGATAAAAAATACATCAATATCCTACATGCACCAAAGCCAGACATGGGGTTATAAGGCAATCGTTTAAACAACAGATTGAAATAATTTATAAATTAGAGAACACTATTTCTACAACAGAATGGAACAAATTAACCTTATTGGACATTGCGAATGGCAAGGCTGTCTGTAGAATGTCACAAATTTCTCGACCCTTTCTTTCTACAAAAATGCTAATCCTGCAACTTTGCTTAAGACCCAGTTCTCCATTTCGTGTTGGCAAAATATCAATTTATGCCATGTCCAATGCAGATTATCACAAAATTGATTTAAAAGCTCAATAAATATCATTTTAAAGCCAAAAAGCCAATTATTTAAATAAACCATGAGTAAATTATCTCTAAGAAAAACTGATTAAATTAACAGGCACTTAAAAATAATTAGTTAATATGTGTTTCTTAATAATGTAATGCAGTGTATCTGTCACAATGTTGCGGCTATGATATTACTACAAACAGGATGGGTTGCAGAACTGAACCTCCAAGTCAGTTTATTCAATGAACTTGGTGCAGAAATATAATCCCATCAAGTTGTCTGTAAATACAGAGAAACCAAACAAAGCATTACAATCATAAGTAATGAATTACTAAACTCTTTTACATGTACTGTATGAACAGTGTATGTTCCATTAATATTGGGGATCTCTCAGAAGCTGCATCCATGATAAATTAATTTGTTCCCAGATGCATTTGTTTATAGAACTTTTCACAAATTAATATCTCTGTCATAACAGTGACCTCTGTGTTCTCCAACAATTAGCACACAAGAAAAATACACTCAGTAAGATATTGTTTACAATAAAAATCAATTCCTATAAGCAATCATAAGGACCTTAAATTTATATTACCTCAGAAATATCTCACCAGGCCATGGTTGCTTTGAAAATCTTTGATGTTTTAATACAGGCTCCCCATCTGTAACCTGTTCATATATTGACTGACAGGAACAGGCATGTAATTCCTTTCTTTGATATACAGTGTACTTCATTGTTAGCTGTTTACTGAGTGTTAGTAGTGAATCAAATGCTAGGGGTTGGTACTCCAACTTTCACTGTGGCAGGCTCTGCCCTGAGATACAAAGCAAACTTACATAACTGTTATGAACTTCACCACTTGCTTTCGAGAGCAAATGCAATTTGCTTCAAACAAGCAACTGGAACATTGAGGGTTACAACAATGTGCACAGTCCCAATCACAGGGTCATCCAGGCTGTCTGGTTGTACATATAACTGTACAACTGTATATGAGTTCAGCTTCCAGAAGAAAATCAGAGTTTGTCAGGATAAATACTGATGTTCTTGCCTACTCAAGGAATGAATGTGCAGTTCCAGAAGATATTCACACCCAACACCCATTCACGGCCAGTCTTTAGAAATTCCAAATTAAAGTATCAGGAATCAAGAGCTCTAATAGAGAAAAAACCTCCATGTGGGGTATGAATCTTTTCTTGAAGAAAACAATGTCTGAGAAATCATTAATTACAAAATAAGGTTTAAGAAACATCTTACCTTTCAGAGAATTTTGTAATCTACACTGTCTGGCCAGTTCATATACATGTATTTGACAAGTTGACACTGGGCATGTTTGTAAATTTGTGCACTTCAACATCACATTACTATGTAGTAGCACTGGCCAACTAAAAACAAACAGCATAATTTGGTTAATTAATATACACTGTACATTATTAGGTTGAAATATTGGTGTAGATTGTTGCACATCAACAGATACAGAAACTATTTGCACCTGAATCATAATGAGTGAAAAATCGTGCATGAGACATTTGCATGTACATGTAACAGCCCTCCACCTCAGAACCATCGCAGATATGATATGATATTTTTAAACTCTCTGAAATTTCAGATTATTCAAGATTAACATATGCACATACATCATCTGGGGCAACCCTAAAACACTGAATTTGGAAACCGAAATCCGGAATCCAGAATCTGGAATCCAGAATCCGGAACCAAAAACCAGAATCTGGAATCCAGATATTATGAATGATGATAGAAATAATTCACTTCAGCAATGTCTAATAGATAAATATGAGCAAAAATCATTTTGTTGTTATTTATTTTCTTGGCTTTACTTCAGCCACAGACTGTAATTGCTAAAAAATTATTGACTAGTTCTGAACAACCCTTAGCTATATATCTGGCCCCGTTGTTCAAAAGCTGCATAAAGCTATTCATTCGGTACATCACTATCCAGTCAGGGTTACTGATTTTTTGGGTGGATAGAGTTACTCATAGCCTGCGAGCAGGCTCTAGTATCTGTCTCTATTGTCTGAGCAGGCTAAATAGGTGTCTAGTGTTTTTCTGCATTGGCATGTCACCAAGAGCCTTCATGCCGCTTTGCCAATCACACCCCCAGCCCAAACACGAGAGCCTGCTCATAGGCTAAGTTATCCATCTTTTGTTCAAGCTGGCCCTGGTGAGAGCCCAGTTCTTGTCTAGATCAAATTGCTCTGAGAAGACTGGTGAGCAGCACATTAACAACAAACTATTATAGGCTATTGCAGTGAGTTTCTGGCAGTCTTTTAGCATCTTTGAACAGCATGTGGTCTGATCTGTCCGCAAGTGAGAAGCAGACGGAAGTAAGTGTGCAACATTTCTACAAATTGTTTTAATATGATGGCCGCCAAGAATATGAAATGCTGATTTGTCACAGTATGTGTGGAAATTGTGTTAATCTGGAATTGGTCTCGTATCTGTTGGAAAAATCAAATTTCATATTTAGACCAGACGGGTTAGCCCTTGGACTTCGAAATTGGGGGGCGTGACCGTCAATGTACAGGGGGCTGCCACTGATGGATATCCTGTTCTCTATGACATTTTCTATCTTGTTCAGTATGTACTAGACATAAAGGATAAATTTATACTTCCGGTAAATTGAAGATCACTTATTAAACAAAATGGCAATTACCAGCAAGCTTATTTTGGACACTCTCAAGGTGCTTGGAGTAAAATTAAGATGCACTTTACTGAGATTCTCATAATCATAGCCCTCACTAAAAATAACGGTTGCACAATTTCAACAGACGGGGAATTTTCGTTTCAAAAAAGGTTAAGTTTGAGGTCCTTTTTACTTGGCAACTTACTTTTTACAGTCGAAAAGCTAAGCAAAACAATTTTCGCGTACTTGAAGAACTTATTTTCTTTGATTTGCAGATTCCGGTTTCCAGTTTCTGGATTCCGGTTTTTGGTTCCAGATTCCGGATTCCGGTTTCTGGGTTTTAGGGTTGCCCCATATTTAACATATTGTTTGCTTCACATTCAGTTTACACATGGCTGTTATCCAGCATAGGCAGACTTATAAGTTTTCCTTCAAAAATATATTGCAACAACTATTGCATCTTTCGTTACCTATTCTTGTGATGAAATGACACAAAATTCAAGAACAAGAAGTCATAAGCATAAATTAAACTAACTTACATGGTAGTGCTTACAGTTCCTCTTACCGTCTGCATATGCTGTCCATAAACTGATGCTGCCTGGACAATGTACTCATTATTTTTCTGATCACACCTTTTAAAATGTCACTGTTATATAATTTGTCCTGAAAAAGCAATACATGAAATGTTATGCCTTTGGCACTCACCAAATGCCTTTACAAGATGTATAATGTACACCATATCAACATTCACAATTCTCTTTACTTTCATTGTAACTCTTTTGTGTCATTTTCCCTCACTTGAAGACAGGACTTCCACATTAGGTTATAATTGCCTCTGGAATCTCTATGAATTCACAGGGAGTGATAACAATTAAATCATGACTAATTTTAGCAAAGGAGGCATTCAAATGTCAGATTTTAATGCTAAGTTTATACAGTAACTTTACATTACTCTTCGTACATATATATAACCTCTCAATTATTGCACCTATAGACAGAAGGTGTGCTGGGGGAAGAAATGTTCTAAACTCTCTGAACTTTTCCCCCTTACCTGTAATAGGATGACTATTATGAACTACAGTTTGTAACCAACACCAACATCAGGTTATGTATACACATGTATATTTGTTGTCATCTGTAATCATAAAAAAATAAAAATTTAAAATCCCCTATAAAGTTCACACTCAATAACACTGCTACATGTAGCGCTGTTACTGGAAATCAATTTAAGTGAAACTGTTGAAACAGCTCTGCCAAAATTTTTCCTAGCAGTTAAGGCAGGATAACAGAATATACATGTAGCTTCTGTGCTGTAGGTATGGTGGAAAATAATAGATTATCAGAAATGAAGGTTCCTGAGACATTTTGACAGCACTGAGAGGAATTAATATATAAATTCACAAAAGAAGGAGAAGTTCTTGCCCTGTCCAGTTCTCTGTAATAAAAATATCATTTACAGGAGTCATTTATAATATGTGGTTTGTGTTTAAAGCCGATATAATGCACACTCTGATTCGCCAATTCCAGTGCATTATTTACATTTACATGGTATACCTCGGTAAAACCATAAAACATTGCATGGGACTAAAATAAAAAATATAAAAAATAAAAAGAAATGTCTAATTCATAACAATTTAAAATACTCAACACTAAAACGAATGTAATTCTTTACTTGAAAATTATTCTCCCGTAATGCCCATGGGCCAATTACAGGCAGGTTAAAAAGTCCTAACACAAAGTAAAAGGAAATTAAGAAAACTATTGCTTTTTTCCGGAAAATTGTAGCGACTGAAGACAATGATGGAACACTCTGAGAGTGCATTCTATCAACCTGATGAGATAAAATTTAAGGAGAATAGAGAATTCACAAAGTTATATCACAAACAAATTGGTACAGGACAGGAGAAAGGAAACTGTACAGCCAGGAAGAAACTGAAACTTTCTTCGACCAGCAAAAAAGTATGCATGCACAACAAAGAAAACAGTCAGTGACATTCATTTAATAAGTTAGTAAATAAAAAATTAGTGTGAAGAAGAGAGTAAAGAGAGAGAGAGAGTGGAGATAGGAGAGCACTCTCTCCAACTAAATTGTGTATATATGTATGTAAAAGTTCTTCTTATTACTGAGAAATGGTCAGGGCAAGAACTTCTATTACACTGTTCAATTTACCGAGTCAATTAGTACTATCTCACTTTTTTGGAACATTTCCATATTAAGTGTAAATACCGCATTGGGGAATAACCTCTTATTAACAAAATACAGTCCATGTACCCCCAACCAAAAGCAATGGCACAAATAACATGAAATAGCCAATCAAAATCAAAGCAGAGCTTCATTTGCAGACAGGATTGCCATGCATAATCGTCTACTCGACATTTTGGACTATATAAGCATTTCACCAAACCGAACTAATTGGACAGACAACAAAATAAAACGAGGAAATCTACATTATAAACACAAGATGCATATCACTACATCTGAGCTCGAGTATCAACAGCAAATCCCTTTTCAGTGAACGGTGACCGAATAAAAGAGAGGGTAAAGAAAATTCGTTTAAGCTTGCGGTGTTAAAGTTGAAAAATTATTCACGCTTAAATTTGAATATTACTGAGAGTCTGTATTTTTGCCGACGGCTTAATTTAGCTATGCAGTCATTTCATTGGCAGTAGCTTTTATTACCAGTCTTCAACCAATTTAACCTCGGAATTCACAAAAGCATTTCGCCAAACCGAATAAATTGAACTAACAAAACGAGGAAATCTCCATACTTTGTAATCACAATATGCAAATATTCACATAGGAACAAAAGTAAATTTAGCAAATCCTGTTCGCTTCGGCTTAAAATGGTTTGTAGACCTTTCTTGGTTCAGTTTTCAACAACAGAAGAACAAATTTTAGCAGTCTACGAAGCGGCAGTGCTACCTAAATCAGAGAAAACTTCAAAACTCGCCCGGCCGTGTTTACAAGTACGATTTTGGTTAAGCTTATTTTTAGATGTGAGGTTATAAGCTTAAATTGACGACGAAAATCGATAGAAAACATAATTTGTTTACAACTTACAGCAACCTCCAAAGCGACCCACGTGTTATTGTTTAGAGACGAGCGAAATTAAAACGATGCAATTTTTAAAATCTCTTACAGCATGGCTTCAAATAAGGAAGACTTTTAATGGATTCCAATTGAAAATAAGCTTATATCGCCGAGGAAACTTGTTAATTTTCATACCAAACGCAACAACAAAAGTCACTTACCGCAAGTTGGCAATTCAGTTCGGCCAGCGTGAATCTTCCAGGCAGAAACTTGCAGCAAAAGTTGTGAAGACTAAACTGAAGTTATATTTTCGATAGATCAACGAATCAACCACTTCTTTCCGCTACGTTTAGTGTTTTGCAATTTCTCTAAAACACTCGGGTACGTTTGATTTCTCTAATGTTCATCACCTGACCAAATCAGGTGACTTTTGAATTTTCTTGCACGGCTGCACAGCATCACGTTCGCGCGAATTTTGAACTTGGCCATGGGGAGTTCGGCAGTCTTCTGAATCAATTTGTCGGGTACTTTCGCCTCCTTTCTATAGCCCTCGTTAGCTTTGGTTCACGGCATTGTTCGGTATTATTTCACCTCCTTTCTCTAGCCCTTGACTAGCTATAATTCACGGCATTGTTCAGTACTGTTTCGCCTCCTTCCCCAGCGCTGGCCAACTCAGTCTTTTTCGCGATATTCTTCGCTACTTCTTTGCCTGTTAATTCTTGCTTTCTGTCTTTTGCTTCAGCGCAACCCTGTCTTAAAAATATTAAATCAACCTCCGCTATCGTTTTTCTTTAAAAATCCCGCCAAGAAAAATGGCATTCACCCGCTACCAACTGAGGGTGCATGTCTCTGTCAACCTATTAGCTGGAGTATAGCCGCCATCTTGCGCGACTCCGTCGTCGTCGTCGTCGTCGTCGTCGCCGTCGTGCGTACGCGCCCACGAGTAATACCGCTAGCCATGATAACCATGAGAAAATCAATTCATGGGTTTCCTTTTCTCCCCTATATGGGTATGGGGCTCCGCCGGAGCTCCGCTATTAGTAAGCTGTTGTAAAATTAAAAATTTTCTCAATTCAAGTCATCTCAAAGAAATTAAGAAACAGCAATCTTTTAATATCAGCATGCAGGTGCACGCTTTTGTGGAACCCGTATGGAATATCGTGAAAAGATGGACATAAAAACCTCTAAGATTCATGTCGAGATATATGTCTATACATTTCTCTGTAACTCAAATGATCTTGGCCTGCCAAATCCACCAGTGTTGTTTAAATGCGCATTCATGTATTAGGTTCTTGCTGACCTGTGCATGTGATTAAAGAAGAAAGCAGTCAACAGCGGATTGTTCAAACAAAAACGTTCGGCTTTGTCGATGTTTTCTTTAATTTATAAGTTAAAGGTTTGTGGTTCTTCCACCCATATAACTTCGATTAGCTGAGTATACAAGTCGGAGTCATTTCAGTTTCGTCGCACTGCACTCTTTGTTTAGCCCATATATCCAACAGCGTCTTAATCACGCGATGCTAACCAACGGCCTCTCATCGATAACGGTAAGAGCTATTTATTTGCAAACATAGTCAAAAACGCGCTTTTTCTTTCTTGGACAACGGCTTTTTGCCGGCAAAATGCGTCCGCAGCTCGAATCAGATAGACTTCCGTAGTAATCTGTGGGAAAAGAAATCGGCTGGGCAGAGGGTCAATGAATTTAGAGTGCAGCTAATGTTAATCTTGAGCAAAAATGGTACAGCTTTATGAATGACATAAAATATAATTTTGTTTTGAAAATTTGTAAATACAATACTAAACCGTATAAAATTCTCCCTTTCTCTAAACGGCAAAACTAGCCAAAAGCAACGAAAACAGCATCAGCCGTATTTTCGATGCTAGTGACATTTCTGCTAGAAGTTATGTGCGTCATATCAGTCTTTAATGCCTGCGGGCTGGCTCCGAAATTACCTTACCTCCATCCAGTCCGGCACCAAATATATTCGAAAACGGAAATTTCATACTCGTGAAAGTTTGGGAGAATTGGAAAAAGCTGTGGAAACACTCGCCTGTCCACAGCATTTGTCGTTCTCCCAATGCAAACTTTTCCTAAATAGGAATAAAATAAAGAGTGTTGCAGGGTTCGAGAAGCAGAGGAGTCTAACAACCCTGTTTGTTCAACCCCATTCATTTTAACAATCTTTTCATTGACGTTATGGGATCAGGAATTTGTATTGCTGTTTAGAACATCACAGATGTTTGATATGTTCCAAATTCAATTCGATCCAACTGGTGAAGATCGTATCAAGGTTAGAGTTGCATTTTTATGACCACAATACCGAACCAAAACTCCATATGTGAATGCAGATTTCCTGAACAGCCATATGGCTGTTTATATTGAAATTTATATTGAAATATATTGTAAAACATCCGATGTAATTTCTACCAGTTTTGACTCTTTTTGACTGGACTCAGAGAGTCAGCCAACCGCGAACAATTTAGGTATGATCAAACTCGCATTATACTGCTCTTTCATGTATATTAATTACTGAACTCAAGCAGTGCTCGTTTTATACATTAAACATTATGTTTTCTTTATTTTTCAGGGGCATTGGTCTCAGTGAATGCGGACCCAAATTATGGTACCTTAGACTTAAACTAGAAGAATATATATTTGGATTTTTGTTCAAATATTTGTGGTTTATATCTTATCTGCTATGAACGCATAGCTCTTCCCTCAGAATTAAGCTGCAAGCAACCTTCCAATTCTTTAAACTAAGTCAGAACTGTCGATAGTGGAAGCGTTTTTATCTATAGTACAAATATACTTAAGGTAACGCCCGATTGGCAGATTACGTCGGAAACTGTCCGTCGAACGTTGTCACACAGTCTTTGACTAAATAGTTTGGAAGCCCAAAATATATATATTTTAACACTAAATAACCAGATGTGATTCATGGTAAAATTTGATCGATTTTGTTGGAACAATTTCGATTCGATTTTATTTGATTGATCACGCTGGGGGCTTCACGGATTTTTGGTTTGGCTTCGACCAGGTAGCTACGAGCAGTTCGCTTCTCGCCGAGCTCCTGCCGAATTGTTCTATGTCATTGATTTTGTGGTTGATTGATTGGTTGTTTTCCATAAACCACGCAATAACTATCTTGACAAGTAATTAAACAAAAGGTGGTCTGTTCGGACACAGTTTTCTAAACAAAAGAAGTGCATTACAATACGTTATTGTCTACTTTTTTTTTTTCTACAAATCAACTTGTACTTATGATCAGTTAGAAATCAAATATAAGTAGCCCTGAAACAGTATTGATAAATTAATTTATAGGCTTATTACAACTTAGTTTTATATTCACGCAAGCTGAATTTAAGAGAAGTTGGCATGAATAATTTCATATTTTTCATATTTTGCGTTTGTTATGTTAAGCAAATAGAATCAAATGCCATCTTAGGAGAACGAAGAACGGACGAACAGGCGAGAACGGATGTGAAAAACAACAACAACAAGAAAAAAAACAAAACAAAACAAGCAAAAAAACGGACGGTTTAAACTATACAATCAACAGTCAACTGACAATTGTTAATAATCGTATGCTGCGTTCCGTTGCTGAGACTATACATACAACCGACTTTTAAACAACCGATGACAATGGGCTGTGCTGCCCGACATGATTTTTAACCCTCTTTCTAGGCGACGCCCGTTTAGTCGACGGAGGTGCTCCCAGTCAAGGAAGGGTGGAGATCTACATCAATGGCTCTTGGTGGACCGTCTGCCACTCATGGTTCAGTTATCAACAAGGTCAAGTATTGTGTAATCAGCTTGGTCTTCCTAAACTTTCCCAAGTGTATTATGGAGCTGCTTTTGGTGAGGGCAATGGGTCTATTTTAACCCAGGAATACTACTGTCAAGGAAACGAGACGTCACTCCTCAACTGCTCTAAGACTGGTTACAATCCTTACTGCAGTCACTATCAAGATGTAGGGATTGCTTGCGGGCCGTTTGTAAAGGCAGGTATGTGAAGTTACGGGAAAATATAACCTGTGTTCCCTCCCTAAAATGATCCATGTTTCCGAATCGAATCTTTACTACAGTAGAATAAAATGCTAAGGGAACCATATGGCAAGTTTGTTTCATTTCTAGTTGAAATCAATGTTAAAATTATGACTTAGTTAACCTAACCCTATCCCTAATTCACTCGTGCGCTGATAAAATTACCATACAGACCCCAGGTTAGGGACTGCGAAAGGTCAATAGATTTTAGCGACTTTTCCAAGGCACACCAGCGAAATTTTAATAAAGTCTGCCAAACCTCTTTCAGTGTGATATCACAACCTAGTGCTTGCATCACTCATTATACATCAGTAACTTCCTTTTATAGCTTTAACATTCATGTAACCTCCCTTCCCCTTTCAATGCGCTTATATAGATCACCATGTTTAGGTTTCCATCAATAAAAACACGTCTTTCAAGTTTGACTCTTCGAAGTTATGCTCATGATGGTGCCCCTCTAGTATGTTATTTTTGTTCATAATGGAATTAGTTCCATCAATGCAAAAACGGAAGTTCAAATGACCAACTTAGACTAACTTTTTATTATTCAGTATGCGGTGGTCTTGTGAAGGAACCACTGGAAGAACTCTCCTTCCAAAGGGGTGACAGCATAACTGAGAGCGAGTGTCAGTGGAACATTGGAGACGTCTATGAACCAAATGGTGATCACGTGATTCTTGCTATTGATCCCGTTTATTATTGTAGGTAAGATACAGAGTCAGTGCTTCGGGGTTTTTTGTTTTATTTAGCGTGTTGGTTATCTCGTGAGTAGGAGTTACTATGGTCTTAGTACATGTATTAAGTCTTCGTCGCACTTCTCAGTTACTGAAAAAATGACTAAATATATCACTGTGATGTGAAATTATCATTTTCAAATTGTTGGAAGCCCAGCTAGGCTTCTTTCGCACTAGATGAAATTTTGCTTATTTTGCAAATATATCTATATCATCAATTCCATGTTACAAGTAAAAACTGTTATTCTTATTTATCCTTACAAACTTCAAAAGCATTCGGAGCAAGCCACTATTTTATGCCAAGGAGAGTCAAAACTGGTAGACTTGTCTTCTATTGAAGTAAGGAAAACATCGATTAAGTTATACTGTTTCACCGAGAGAATGCAGAAGGGGTCTAATTTCGTTTGCGATGGACATTTTTCAGTTAGCAAATGGTCGAGTTTACTGGTTTGCAGGTGCTTTTTATGAAATTCAGAATTTGGTGAAGGCAAATTTGTTGACATTTGTGGTAGAGTCTAACTAATGCTGACAGCCTTGTGCGGATGGACACATGTTAACAGCTCCCTTAAAAGAGCTGAGCCAGGAAGCCAGAGATACAATTGCAGCAGATCTAACAACTAAATGCCAATTGAAGACGATTGAGATGAACTCAGTGCAAGCCCTACTCGCACATTCTTCGAACTTAAAATGCTATTAAATAGGCGAAATCCTTTAACGTAATCAGATGAAATTCGTTCAATATCCATTTCAGTTAATTGTACCTTTTTTTCAGTTTTAGTATATACGTTAAGGATGGCTATGGTAAGAGGCTTTTGGACAGATACTGTGGCCCAGATGAAGGGGCGTTTCTCAGTATTTCAACCCTGAATGCTTCTGTCGAAGTTAGAGCGATGGACAAGTATAATACCTTTACTGCCCGATATGCCATCCTTAACGGCAGTATTGACAAAGGTAAGGAATAGCAAATTACTCCTGTAGATGCTATTATATATGTCTCCAGGAACTGTTCATGAATGGACCTTTTTAGCGATACGCGGCCATTTTGAATTCTATTGCTTCAAGTAACTATTATAGGATGCTTAGGTGGCAAATAAGGCACACTAATTTCCCCCCTGGGCGTCCCATTATAGCTATTTGAAAGAATAGAATTCAAAATGGCCGCCGTATCGCCGAAAAGATCCATTGTTTGACTTTGCTATTCTCGGATGATCATCAACTCACAACTCCAAGACCATAACATTTATAATTTTCTTTTTAACTACCTCTGTCTATTTGCCTTAGTAATAAATCTATGCATGTGCATAGTTTTACAAGCGGAATGTGATTTTATTTGGTCAAGCTGCTTGTGTTTAATTAGTAACGTGGTTGACAACTTTCATAAGTTAGTAAAAAGACATTTTCTGTTAAAGCAATTGAATCAGTTTTTTCAAGGAGGTATTTGCAAATGTCGGACAGTTAAGATAATAGCGAGTCACATAGCGATGTGGATAGGGAGACAAACCGGGTAGATCAAGGTTATAGTTCGAAATGACAAAGAGCTCGCCGAGCATCCAAGATCTTTAAATCCGTGCAAAGTTTTCGCAGCGGCTACCAAAACTATTACTATTGCTGTTTATTAGTTTGCTTCAAACAATCAGTTCCACTGCACTTGACCAGCTATATAGATGTTAAAATGTTAATGCGTTAAAATGACTTTTTAACATCATTTACAGCACCACAGGTGGATGGATGGAATGTCACCGTCCTAAATGTTTCACAATCGAGTATTACCTTTCAATGGCCAAATCTGACCGATGTTCTTGGAAACCAGGTGCGGGCTTATGTTGCAATAGTGGAAACTACTGATGGTAAAGAGATAGCAGGGGACATTGTTTTTCCAAACGTCACGTCCATAACGATAGGCGGACTTGAAGGTGGCACTGAGTATCGTCTCTTCGCTGTTGTCGTGGATGTACTAGGACAACCACACAGGAGTTCAGAAGCATTGCTTTTTACCGAGGAAGGTGGTGAGTGTTAAAAGTAAAGCTTTATAAAATAACTGAGCTGTTACGCGCGCTCTCATTGGTAGATAAGTGTGTTTACATGAGAGTATGTAAAAACGGTTGTGACGTTTTAAATTCGCGTATATTTTTGAGAATTATTTCATAAAAGCAATAGAGCACTTTTTCTGTGTTTAGATAGCGTCATCTAAACACGGGGCTGGGGAGGGGTGGGGGATGCTCGGAGAAGTCTTGAAAGATATGCAAACCCGAGACGTAGTCGAAGGTTTACATAACTGTCTCGAATTCTCCCAACGTTCCTCGTGTTTAGATGAGGCTATGTAAACACGGGAAAAGTGCTCTATTGCTTAAAGATGAAACAAATGTAAACAAACAAATGTACCCAATGAATTGTTGTGTTCAGTCATGCTGTCTCTCTACAAGAGCAGTTTCACAGCAATGAGCACTATTGCTTGGGGTTGCTTTGTTTGCTGGGAAAGGTGATCGACGAAATACAAACAAGCTTCTGATTGGATAAACTCTGACTATGTGGCTAGCCACACAGCAGCTTGAAAAACAATTTCCATCCATTCCAAATTACAGAAATTCCTACCCAGTAGAGAAGAGGGCAAAAAGTCCACTATCTCATAAGCAAAAGCCTGTGACCAGGATAAGGGTGAAAGGTGCAGGCAAAGTGAACATAGATTGACTTCTTCTGCTTGTGAGCTGACGAATCCGAAAACCACATGGGAGATCGAGTTAATTCGCTTGTTGGGTGCCAGTAAATGCTAATTTGTTCCAACCATCATAAGAATGCCCTCGCCATGCATCGCTAATTCAGGTTAAACATTCACCAAGAGGAAGCAAAAAACTGTTATTGTCCGGACAATGAATCTTTTGTTTTATGAGCTAGTTGCAAGGAATCCAGACTCGCACATAGCATTTTGCACCCGTACCAGGTTATAATGCAAATTAACAATTAGATTATGAGCTCGAGAAAAACGAGAGCGAATAACCAAATTGTTTTAGTAGAATTCTAAGTGAGATAAACGCAAATAACGGTTTTTAATTATTTTTCTACGCATTATTGAACTTTACGCTTTAACAAGATCGCACGCATTGAATTGTCCTTGGTAAATTTGAAGTTGTTTACGCGCGCACAACCGTTTTTTCAATAATTTCAAGTTTTTAAAGTCAAGAAACCGCTATTGTTCTTCTTTTAGTCTTATCAGGAATTTAATTATCCATTTACATCTAAACTTTCTTCCAAAACTTCGATAAAAATGTCGCATTTTGTGGGCGACCGACAGCCACTGCACTCTAATGGCTGATAGTATACGATTAGCTCAGCCAATCAGATTGCAGCATTTGCATTAGTATACTAGTAGAATTCTACTAATTAAAATTAGTAGAATTCTACTAGTATACTAATGCAAATGCTGCAATCTGATTGGCTGAGCTAATCGTATACTATCAGCCATTAGTGTGCAGTGGCTGGAGGTCGTCTAGGCAATGGCGAGGTTTTTTTCGTTTTTCCAAAGTTCTGGAGGAAAATTTTGATGCAAATGGATAATTAAATTCCTGAGAAGACTAAACGAAGGACATTTACGGTTTCTTGACTCTAAAAAAGGTTGAAATTAGTGAAAAAAAAAAAAATGATGCGCGCGCGTACACAGCTTCAATTTTAAATGACAATTCAATCCGAGCGACATTTTTAAGGCACAAAGTTTAATAATACGTGGAAAAATAATTGGAAACCATTATTTGATGTAAACTTTAGTAAGAATTCTACTAAAACAATTAGATTATTCGCTCTATGAGGTGATAGTTTTTTCGGCCGTCGGCCTCATCAACTATAGCCCCATAGAAAATCAGCTCATAATCTAATTGTTAATTGGCATTAAATTTTGTTTTCGAAAAGCCGCCGAAAATATTAAAATGCCCTTTTCGCTACCACTTCCGTTAAAAGATGATTTTTTTATTTTATATACGTTGTTGTGTTTTCTTTCTCTCTCTCTTCATCGTAGTACCCAGTAGAAGTCCTTACCTGTCTGTTAACAACAAATATCTTGGAGTCGACAACATCAACATCTCAATACATCCAATTTCCCAAGAATATCACAATGGCAAACTTCTTGGCTATAACATTTTGTACGAAACTTCTTGCTATGCAATCCCAAAAGTATCCGATCAGGTCAACGTCAGTGCATCAACCAGAAGTTACATTTTAACTGGGCTCCTGCCAGGAACAAAGTACAACGTAGGGGTCGCTGGGTTTACCTCTAAAGGAGTTGGACCATATGACTGGCAATACGTTTTCACAAGTAAGTGGCCAAATGTAAGCATCGTGATTTGCTTAGTTTAACTGCACCGGACGTCAGAAAAGAAAGTTTTATGCTTGAACGCATGAATTCCCTTTAGAGCGCCAGCCCAAGAAATGGGAAACCAAATGCGAGGCACAGTTATCTAAGTATAAGTATCAGTTTTCGTTTTGTCCTCCTCCTCTCATCATGCGCATGCATTCGAAAACCTTGATACTCAATCCGACCGTAAAGCTCGGTGTAAAAACAGGTTGGTCGTTTGGGGGATACTGATACCTTAAACTACAATTGTCCTCAGGAGAGGAAGTGCAGGGGCTTACAATAATGAAAATTTTTTAGGGCTCAAACTAATAGGCCTTTTCCGAGTTTAATACCTTGTGCCTCTGTTTCAAAACGGATCCGCGTGCGAAACCTTTCATATGAAAATAAGTTTGATTTACATGAAAATAAACCTCTTCAGTTGGCGGAACAAGTTTTCATATGAATGCCTTCGCATTAAGATTCGTTTTTACACAAAAGTAAAAGCCAACCCGAAAATGGCCTGTTAAAATCACTTGCTCTTGGATAACGGTGTGTCCAACTGATAAAATAGACGCTGCAACGTTGATTATTTTTTTCAGCTTGCGAACCGCAACGTACGTTGACTGCGAGAAACGGTACACTGTACAGCCCTAATTACCCGTGTTCCTTTCACGGATTACATTACTGCCGCTGGACAATTGAGCCGCAACTTGGCGGGAGCGCTGTCAAAGCGATATGGATAGATTTTAATTCCTTTGATATAAAAGGCGATGGCCCTTATTGCAGGTGAGAGTTTTTTTATTATAACTATCAAAGTAAACAACAAATGCCTGGGCATGGTATGAAGAGCTATGAATACTAGCTACTGAAAGAGCAATAATATTAGCGCAGGAGTTGAAACTCACCTCTCCTCACGCTCAGTCTATGGGGTGTAACCGTGATAACTTTTTTCTTCCACCCAGATCAAAAAATTGGCTTCGCGTGACGACTGGAGAAGACGCCCAGCACAATAATGACACCTTATTATGCGGTTATTACCGAGAACCGTTTTCTCTTGTTGTTCACGGCAACCAATCAGAGTTAGCACTTCAATATACGGACACCTACAGCTATTCAAATGGCTTTTCAGTCTCGTATCTTGGACTTGACGAACCCTTGATAGGTATCAAACATATCAATCAATCTATCTATTCTATAGGTAAAGAGTAGCACTAGATTCTATACGTGGTGAGGGAACAACGAGTTTGTTAGCAGAATTACAGAGGGAGCACAAAGCTATAACACAACAATAATAATGAAGAATTTGTCGTCCAGAAATTCCGTATAGATATGTTCAAATGCTCATTGCAACTCAAATTATCTAAAACAAAACGTTACAAGCCCTAAAATGATATCATAATCATCATCATCATCATCATCATCATCATCATCATCATCATCATCACCGTCGTCATAATCGTCATCACACTTTGAGAAGGTCATCACCATGGCTGTGCAGATCATGGAGTGTTAATTTGTGATTCTCAGATAGATATTTTTTCTCGCAATAATTGATCTGGTTCGCTTCACATTTCAAACATCTTATTCATAAAGTTATTGCCTGTTCTTTTTTGACAGATACTGAACTATCATCATGGCATCTATCAGTTCACAACAGTACGTCATCGTCAGTGTCTGTGGAGTGGACAGATTTTCCTCTCAATGTATCCATTAGTCACTTTATGGTTATGTTCACCGAGGAAAACACAAATTTATCTGTTCTGTTCAAAGTCAGTTCTTTGTACGATCGATACTATTTTGTACACAGGCTGTTAAAGCCACACCGAATGTACAAATTCCAGGTACTTGCGTTCACAGGAGGCGTCGAAAATGTCACTTATTCCACTGAAATAACAAATATTACGACTGGTGAAGGAGGTAAGCACCGTGTGGCAACAATTCAAAGTTAAGGGAGTTATTATCTTTGTATAAACCTACTTTTACAAGCTAAAAATTAGCCCATTGACTCTACAATATTTCGTATTGATGGAAATATGCAATAATGGGCGTCAGCCCTCTTAAGATAGGAAACTGGTGACCGCAAGAAGCCATAGAAAAATTGCTGTGCCATGGCTTGGCGAGATTTAGAAAATGAGAACATTGTTAGTCTACACTGACTCTTCTACCCTGGTCAGGGAAGAGAGCGCTTCCTTAACCATTATGGTGATAAGTTTTAGCAAGGAAGATATGAATAGCACATGCAGCTGCAATGCAATAATTATGTTGAGCTAGGTAACACTCATGTTATACAAGCTTGCTCCCTTATTTCTGCGTAGCCCAGTAGGTAGGGCAACTGTTTTGGAACCCAAACTTTACAACGACAGCCTCCTCCTCCCCAACAACAGTATCCAACAAAAAACAAAAAACAAAAACAAAAACAAAAAACTATATGACGGACATACCAATACAATGACAACAACAACAAACATCAGTCGGTACTGAGTGAATCCCTGAGCCTTGCTTTCTTACTAAGACGCCTAATAGGTAGGACAACGGTAACGGATTCAAAACTTCACAACGACAGCGCCCCCCTCCCCCACCCCTCTTTAAGGATAGCAACAACAGCAGCAATTAATCAATACCATGACAAAAACAACAACAAATAATCAAAACAACATGACATATCGTTTCTTTAAGCTCCTAGTGGGCCACCTACAAATGTGCACGTGGTCAACCTCCAACCAAATGAGCTTCTGGTTCTTTGGGATGCGGTCAAGCCACAGTATACGAATGGCCAGATACGGGGTTACACAGTCTACTACAGAGACTACAAGGATTACTATTACAATTACTACTATGGAGATAAGGCAGAAAACGTTACCATTGAGGACCCAAACGTGTTCCAAATGGTGCTGCGTGGTTTGAATGGAGGAAGCAAGTACCAAATAGCGGTTGCTGCTTTCACTTCAGTGGGTGAGGGACCTCGGTCGCCATGGATCTCATTCGTAGTCGGTGAGTGCTGGCAAACATTGTCGGGTAGACTAGACAAGTTGAGCCGCTGACCTTGGTTTGTCAAGGTCGACCAAAATCACTTTTCCAGCCAATGTAGAGTCTGAGATAGGGCAATCAAGCAAGATAAAATTCGAACTGAGTTTGTGTATGTTTTTTTTTTCTTTTTTTTTATACATTTTTTTAAAAAGGTTAGCAATGGGTCCGTAGTTAATCCCTTATTTAGCCTAGGGGTGGGGTGGAAGCATAATCGAAGTATTTAAGCTTTGGTGGTAAAACTTTGTATAATCTGTACTAAATATTTTCGGGGAACATTTTATTGTGTCAATTGCATGGTCATGTCACCTGAAGCCTCTATGGCAAACATGTTTGCAAACTGCGTTTTTCGAATCAACTTGGCGCTGTTCTCACTTCTCGGAAAAAGTGAATTGCCCTTGCACACGAACGAAAGAAAAGCCCGTGCAAATCGATTTAAGTGTAAAAATACAAGCAAAAGTTTTTCAAGACCATCAAGCAAAATAAATCTAAACAAGGAGTAAATTTAAAAATTTCTTTTGAATCGCTTTCTTACTTGTCTCCATGACGAAGATCAATTTCTTTACACCCTGCTGAAAAATGAATATGAATTTAGGCAGACAGTTTTTAAGTTCCTTTGCATTATATTTTGCTTTATAAGGTTGTGGTGGTAATTTTAACCAGTCCTTTGGAACAATCCACCTTAACAAATCAGACTACAGTGAGCTACAGTGTAACTGGACGATAGGAAGTGTTGGCATCACTAATGCAGTCCTCCTTCTTTCGTTAAAAGAACTCCATCTTGATTATTGCGGGAGGTGAGTTTTGGTGACTTAAGGTTGCTTTAAACGTCTTTATTTCCAAGTTGTTGACATTTTTTGAGCCCGGTTTTTGTCCTAGATCTGTGATTTTTGTTACCCTACACGAAGAATGCCTGAATTTAAAGGAGAAAAAGAAAACATTTTCTTTTTTCTTGTTGGCGATATGCTGCTAGCGATATCAGCATATCTATGAAGCTCTGTGAACATATGCGATGTCCATAATGTTGAAATCCGAGGACAAATTGTTTCTTTACTTCTTCAAACAAGCCTTAGGCCTCTCTCTTTCTCTTGTATGTGCAATTTCACGATGATCCTGGCATACTACTCACTGCATAAATGCTAGTTAAATGGACCATGAAAATTCAGTAAGCTAATGCATTTCCCCTCCGCAAGGCCTATATCTAAAGACACAGACCAAACACAAAGCTACTGGCAAACACAGCCAGCCCAATAGAAAGCAAACCTCTATGCAACATGCGAAGTGAAATTAAATTTCCCATATTCATCCGACTTAACGGTTATTTTCCTTTTATGTCCTTGAAAATAAACTAAGCACGACAAAACAGATCATCTATGAAAAACCATCGCCAGTTTCCAGCACCGCGAGTTTTATTTTTGAAGAGAAATAAAGCAGCCAAGTTGAGTACGAGCCTTTCTCTTTAAGACTGAAATGAAAATATATTTAAAATCCCTAGTATTTTGGTTACATTCGACGGAGGCGTTTGGCTATTTCGGGATAACCAGTTTTCATATTTTAAAGTTTGTTATAATATAGATAGGACCCTGCGAGTGCTCTGATTGGTCAAAAATTCATGTTTTATCAGAGTATAAGACATAGAAAAAGCGTGTTTTATTGTTTTTCGTTGTATCATAAAGCAAATGAAGATGCCTAAGCCGTGTATTACACTGTGATAAAACACTCCGGAAATTTAATAACACTCTTCCGAGAAATGTAGAAAACACTCGCCTGGGGCTGGTGTTTTCTACATTTCCCACGCGTTCTCAAATGCCCGTCGTCTTTTATCACAGTGTAATACACGCCTTAGGCTTTTTTATTTGTTAATTATTCGCAAATGGCAAAATACCTTTTTAGCGAAACACTTGCGCCCTCGCGCGCGCGTTGGTTCTTTATTCTTCCTGCGCGTTCTTAATTTCGCGTCACGCACAACGGAACATGCACAGAAAAGCGAGGGACCTTTCACATTCTGATTCTTCTGCTGTTTTTCTTTTTTTCCCAGTGAATTTCTTAAGGTTTTTTCAAGTAATGGTACTGAGATCTTCACTCGTGAACGATGCTTTGAAGATCATCGCGGCGTGGTAGAATTGCAGTTTGGAGAAGGAAACTTCGTTACTTTACACACCCAACTGTACAGCCGTTACAGCCGTTTGAGGCTAGAATTCGTCGTAGTAAGAAGAAGCCTTCATTCAGGTATACCTGAAAGTCCCTTTTTAAATTTTGTCTTTCTTTAAAAAAAATTAATGAGGAAACCAGCGTTTACAGGTACGTTGGAGAGTAGCCCTTGAATTAGGCTGAGAGAGGGAGATGACTGCCATTCCGGGCTAGTTGAGGAGAACTCGAATAGTATAATAGTCATAATAGCTTTTCTTGTTATTTCTTGTTCTCCATGTTATTTTTAAAACGTGAGTATTAACGACTAGAACAACAACAAAAACAAGTAAACGCAAAGTCCTCAGCGTTTAAGTTTGCTCGGATCTTCCGTAGTAAATGCCTTATTTTAGGGTCATTGTCCTAATTTTTAAACTGTTACGATCTTGTTTCTTTACGTTGTAGCTCTTTCTCCTTCAATTGCATGGAATATACATGGTTACAACACCAGCCAGACGAGTTTATTTGTTGACTGGAGCAACGTACCAGGAGACTTACAAGCTGATTTCTTCATTTTGTCCTTGAATCAAACGAGGCCACAGTTATATTACAAAGATGGAAGAACAACTTCGTTTCTTCGTATAGCGGACTCCTCGAACACATCAATTAATGTGCCAAACCTCCCGGTATTCAGTCAGTACATAGTCCTTGTTTACCTGGTTGATGTGAATGGGGACGTCTATAAAAGTGATACCATAGTTGTCCAAACAGATGAAGGTGGTAAGTTTATCATTATGCCAGGTTCTATTTACGATCAGCTGCTTGTTAAAGCTTTAAGAAGAGATATTAGAAGCAGTGTTAATTGACAGTTAGACGTATCCAAGATTGAAAGTTCCTTTGTACAACAACTTGGACTTTCAATCTAACCTGTGGTCAGGCGTTCTTTTTGTAACAGCCAAAAAAAAAAAAAAAAACAGAACTCCAACAATGCTGTTGGATACATCAAAAAGTCATTCCATTACTTTTAATATTTCTTGTTTAAGAGCCGTTTTAAAGATGTACCATTTCACGTCTCAAATGCCTCTATCGAAGAAATAAGTTAAGAGGAAGGCGAAGTAATAGCGTGCTTTGCTCTATGTGTTGTTATTTACTCTCTCTGTCAAGAATTCGTTCTTGTACCTAATCGTACCTTTTTACCACGCTTCAACGGCATATCAGGCGAGTTTGGTCATAATTCGTCGTATTTTGCCGAGACGTGGTCAAGCACAAATATCCATGCAATTCCGAGGCCAAAAGAACCTGATATCCCGCCGAAGCGTACCAATAAAAAAGTGCGATTAGGTATTTACCGTACCCAAATTCAGCCAACTGACCATGATATCGTAGCCATATCAGGCCACTGACTTGAAATTGCAGAATATCTCACAGTAGCCGGGGATTTCGGAATTTGGTTACCGTAATACCAAATACAGAAAGGGATTGCATTCGTGCGACAAATCCTTATAGCAGATTCAGAATCCTTGCCTTTCACTGACTTATTTTTGAGTTTTTATTTCCTCAGTACCTAGATCAGGACCTTATTTGTACAACTGGAATATGAACGTTCGTGATCACAGCATCAGCTTTACCCGGGAAGATATTCGTCCTGAAGACGCTCAAGGAAGAATACTGGGCTATAATATCACATACGTTTCTCTTAATGAACCGAATACGAGTATCAACACGATGAAGACAGATACAAACACAACAACAATTACGTTAAGCAACCTGAAGGAAGGATCGACATACTTCATTGCTGTCGCCGGCTTTACCAGAAAAGGAATTGGGAAATATAGATACGCTGCAGCAACATGTAAGTTTTAAAATAACGTATTGATGTCTCCTAAAACGGTTAAAGTTCAGCCTCCTGGTTAACCAGTCTTTCCTCTTCAACGAACCTTGGGGAGAAAAGATTGTGACCAGCCATAAAACAAGAAAAAACAAACAAACAAAAGCAAAACCAAACCAACTACTGTCCCCCCCCCCCCCCCCCCCACCCCACAAAAAAATTTAACAACTTGAAAACGACAATAACGTAACTAAAATAACAATCACATTGGGGTCAAATTCAAAATGCGTCAAAAGGTCTTGACTCCGCATTTGATTGGCTGACTGAGGTAGAAAATCGTAGGATCGAATTAAGAAAAACGATGTGTGCCATGGGAACATCAAGAAACACTGACAAATAATTATGGAATGTCACCGTAGAATAAAACAGGAATTTTTAATGAAAGTGAGAAAAAAAACCAACTGAAAACTGAAATCTTTTAAGTGATTAAAATCAATGTCTTCTCGAATTATTCTCACCTGATTTTATTTTAGTAGTCTTAATATACAGAAACGATAATAATATTAACTATATCTTTAATCTTAAATTAACTTTTATTATTGTTATTTAATTAATCTAGTTATATGCATAAGCGATTTATGGCCCGCCTAGATCAGCACTTGCTATCCGCAGGCCAAATAACATGTAATTTTAAAATGAAAGAAAACAAAGAAAATTGTTGTTGTTTCTTTTGAAAGTTCTGGCGGAACTCTCGCAGGGAAGGGTTGGTAGTAGCCTAGCTATCCCGCTGCCGTCGTTTCTTGTCCAAAGCCGGGTTAACCCAGATATCTAATCTTAGTAGGAATCAAACTTTAACTCCTCGACTTTTGCGAAGGAAAAGGAAAAAAAAAAAGAACATGCATGGAAAACCATGTCGAATGGAGGTATGCGTAACAAGAGGTTATTGTAAGTTTCCATAACAGAGCGAGCATTTTAGTGACTACAATCCTAGTATGTTTATTCATATTGTCAATTTTGAGTCTTCTCTTCCTCAAGACAGTATTACGTTCTAGTACAGACTTGACTTTCCCGATACTTTTACCCCGTATTGACTGAGATTGTCCTCCTCGTTTTCACAGTGTGTGGTAGCTACCTAACAGAGGATAGCGGCAACTTCTCCAGCGCTAAGAATGTCATCTTCGATGCTTACTATTTTGTATCGTACCAAGAAACTCGCTGCCTGTGGAAGGTCAACCCTAAATCCGACACATCGATTATATGGTTGACGTTTGCTGAGTTTTCTCTCGGTCAACAAAACGATGGCTATTGCAGGTAAACCACTTATGTCCAAGATTGAACGTTAATAAGATGCATACAAACTGGCCTTATGATGAGCATCACAAAGTGTCATTTTCATATCACTTTACACTTAAGAGAATTATCCTTGCATACAGCGGCTGAGCCCGCAGCACGAGCGGCAGTCAAAACTGAGCTGTCCTACCGAAACGACACGAAATAGCCTTTTTCTTCCCAGCTAACAAAAATAGAGACAATGCTAAAGTTGTTTTGAACCAGTCATTCTTGAGAGCTTCCATCACTTAAGCTTTGCCTGCTGCAGTCTGTCAGCTGTCCATTATTGTTTATCTTTAGACTGCAAGAAACTTCGTATTAATGAAGTCTGTTTCTTTTTTCTTTTTTTCTTTTTTTTCCTTTTTTTTTTTTTTCCTTATTCTTTCATTAAATATCAGTGGAGGAGTTCGTATTTCTATCCCAGGAACAGCGGGTAATGATGATGCTGATTACTACGATTATGATAATAATGAGCGGTTTCTTTTGGATGTCTGCGGCCAATTAACAAACGAGACGTTGCTGATTGAAGGAACGGGCGTAAAACTTCGTGCAGATGGTTTCAGAGACTATAAGTATGGTCCTAAAGTCAATAACTCAACAGTCGTGGGACATTACAAAGCCGAACAAAGAAATATCACCGACATAACAGGTACATGTAAAACCTATACTGTTTTGGCAAATTTGTACTAAATAAGCAGTAGAAGCCATTAAGGTCCTGAGTATACTGCGATACCGCATTACGAAATTAAAATTACCGAAATACCGCAAGAAAAATTGTCCAATACCGCGATACTGCAAACCCCAATGTCTCCCTCTGTAACATAATTACGGCTCTCTCCAGCTATCATAATAGATCATGACTATATCCTCCCGGGCCCCAGCGGGAAGTCTGTGTTAGTTTTATATTTGATTGCACGTTCGTTTATAGTTCAAAGCGTACGAGAGGGGCTGGACCTTATTAAGTGTCTGATACACTACGAGTAGTTCCTCTTTCGGAATCAAATGTCTGACGGCAAACTTTCCATATTGCCATTGTTTGAAAAGTTTCAATATGCCGTTATGGTTTTGGACACAAGATGTACTCCTGGAAAGAAATGTGCACGTAAGGGCTAATTTAAGGATAAAGAAAAACAAAATAGGTAGTAATAATAGGCTAATTTAGTCTCCTTGTTTAACTTTACCATATTTTGCTTTAATCAGGAGAGACATTAGACTCTTGGACTGGGATTCAAGCCAATGCCAGCAATTCATCTATAGATCTGTCATGGACGCCGCCTCCGAGTAGTTTTCTCGGCGTTTCCTCAGTTCAAAAATATCTCATACTATACAGGCCTATTTCTGCGCGAGGTTATTACAGGGCGCTTTGGTTGCCTGCAGGCAAAACTCAGATGAAGATCTCAAGACTGGAACCTTTTACCAACTACAGCTTGATTTTGGTCGCCATTCTAACTGACGAAAGTCAACGTGGTAATACTGGTCAAGTACTACAAACTGAGGAAGGAGGTAAACTTGATTGATATAATATGATGCAAAGATTAGAATGAATAATGGGCGAAAAACAGGACATTCTTTGTTCAATTGAAGGTCCATGTATTTGAGTAGGTCTTTTGATTAACATTAAAAACAAAAACCTCGCTTGGTCATCGAAGCCTGTGCATATTTTCTTTCCTTAAGAGCCTTTGAAATTTATCCACAATAGAGTAGTAACAGGTGCATATTTATAACACAAGCTTAATACCTCTATGTATGTACATGTATTCATTCATTCCTCTTCCCACTGGAACAACCTTCACACGGACGTGTGGTTTTTTTCTTTTGGCTTTCCCAGGGCTCATGGTTTCCTCTGAACCCCCCCAGGATTGGTCCCAATTACATTCATTCAATTTTGTTCTATTGTATTTTAGTGCCAGCCAAAAGTCCTTACTTCAATGATTATCGTGCCATTGATTACAACACGATTTGGATTAGGTGGGAAAGGCTGTCACCAGAGTATGCTCGCGGCATTTTGAGAGGATATCGAATATATTACATCTCTGCTTACAAGTACTACGACTACGGCAAGTCTGTCAGCAATATAACGGTCGGCCCTGACATACTGGAGATGACAATTACTGGACTTCAGCCGAATACCGATTATAGAGTATGGGTAAAAGCGTTCACGTCTAAAGGAGAAGGAAGTGGCCAGAACACAGCGTATATCAGGACAAGTAAGTCATTTCTTTGCAGTAAAATAATCAGTGTATCCGCATGTATATTTTATGCACATTTATGTTTGTAAAGATTATATTTATGTATCATCAAGCCATTGCTTATCTCTGGTTTCTATGTAGCATGAAGCGACTAGGAGTGTCTCTACATCTATGGACGCTCGTCTATTGCAAGGTTATCCCCCAGCATTGAACTCGCCAGTGCCCATTTATACAACTGGGTGGAGAGAGGCACTGTGAGCGTTAAGTTTCTTTCCCAGAACAAACAGCACAATGTCCCAAGTTAGGGTTCCAACCCGGACCGCTCGATCCCGAGTCGAGGGCACTAACCATGAGGCCACCCCCAGCTCCCACTATGAGCCATTATACCATGCTCTACGAATATGCAAAATGTACACGCGATTTATTTTTCGGGAGCGTTTTCAACGAAAACAATTTTTCAACTCGCACTTGTTTCTATCATCTCGTATCCAACGTTCGTTCGTGGAATAATTGTTAAATCAAACAAGGCCTATTGGTTAAAAACGCTGCAGTTGAACGTTCCAGTACTAGTCGTACAAGTCACATATGCTCATTATCAGCCCTTTAACTCTAGTACCTTATATTAATCAGGTGTACAGAAGTTATTAAAAATTCGTTATTATTTTCCTCAGAATGTGGATCAGCAATACGCAACAGTTCAGGGGCTATTCAAAGTCCTGGGTTTCCGAAAAGAATCGAATATTCAGAGTGCATTTGGGACATTGACCCTGGTGACGGAAACAAAAGCGTTTTACTCTCCTTTTCAGTTTTTAATATTCCACTGTCCTACAAATGCAGGTATGTCACTGTTTAATTAGTGAACCCAGTATACGTGAGTGTACATCATAACGTGAGCAACGTTAACTTCACTTCGTCATGCAGAGAATTGACAAAGTCATAAAACAATTCATTCACACTTTTTGCTGTGCATCATTGAGTTATAATGCGCTAAAGAACTTTTGGGAATCCTCCAGAAGCTAGAGTTTCGTTCGACTGCCCTCCAAACTTTCTGCATGCATCATAGCTCTATGGAGAACAAGAAAGGGTCAATGAATTGTTCATAGTACAAGCCTTGTTGCTTATGTTGTAAGTTCTGTAAGTAGCAAAACGAAACAATTGAAATCAAATTTAGATTACTGCTAATCAAAAACATAATTTACGTAGTTGAAACAAAGGAAATTATTTGAATATCTTCTTTCGATAAGCATAGATTTTTACGATTTTATCTCTCCGTTTTCTCCTGCTTTTGGTTTTGATAGAGAAGATATATCAAACACACCAGACCGATAACCTCTGGGTGGGGTATTTTCAACGCTCAACTCGCTTTCTGGAAATGAGTTGGAAAATTAACAAAACAGAAATCGGTTTATCATATATCAAATGATATCTGTCTTTTGTTTCTCTTCAGAGAATTCTACGTTACTGTTAAAGATGACAGTGGTGTAAGACCTGAACTCCTGTGTGGCCAGAGAGATGCCTTCACTTTCCTGGCGCAGAAGTTACACATCGATTACAAATCCACCCGTTACACTGATTCCTGGACGGGATTTCAAGCTCATTACCTGATTATCGATGAATCAATAATAAATGGTAAGGGAAATAGTACCTCGCTAACATATATGACACTTGTGCTCTAGGGGCCCTCCAAAAAACTCGTTGAACTACTCATTCAACATAATAGAAATGTAAATTGTAATATAGCGGCTCCAGGCTTCCTCAAGGCCTGCTCGATTGTAGCCTATGTGTTTCCACTTAATCGTATATTAGTTTAAGTAAGAATAATTAGAGGTAATTCGTCTCCATTATACCAGTTTAAAGTTTGGCGACGCATTCTCCCTTTACTCAAAGTTTTATCGGTGGTCGAGAATATAACAGTGAACTCACCGTTAATGTTGTCCTTTTTAGTTGAAGAGTCAAACGAAAAATGTAGGAGCAAGATTCGTCTCCAATGTACTTGTAATAGTGACACGGGACCGATTTAATGGTGGTAGAGAATATTCAGTTCGGTTTTTGTTGTAGCCAAGTGTCAGCAAATATATAACGTTGCCCATTTCGTCCAATGCGAGTGCTTTCTTAATTCAGGTTCCGCTCTTTACGGCCTATAGGTCCTCTAAGGTTGACGAGAACTTGTGCAGTTTGGGCTGAGTGACCTTTGCTGGACCAATCCAAACATATTACTTCATATCTCCATTTAAAAGAAAAATAAATCATTTTATTTTTTCATCCATTATAGTGTTGAATAAATTTTTCATCAGTTTTCGTTCGATTCTTTTTCACTTTCTGAGAAAATCCCAAAATTCAAGATGGTGTCGGAATCCAAGATGGCTGAAGCTACGACGTCATAAACAACAAAATGATAAGTCATTTCCAAATTACCCTTGCCTCTTTCTCAAAGCGATTTTTGGAGCTCATCCTTTCATATGAAAATTAGATTTCATTCATTAGACAAAGATTAATAGGCTTAGGGCAATTCGGCCGCAGTGAGGACATGATTTTGCTGGAACGTCTAAGGGTTAAGGCCTAATTGAGCTTGCTAGGGCCATTGCCTAATTCGAACTTTTGACATCATTGTATGCAATAACCATTTTCGTCTATTTCTTTTAGTTCCTGTAGTTAACGACTGGAATATCAGCATCTTGACCACAGGATCGACAAGCATGAACGTCTCTTGGGCGTACTATGCCCCCGATGATCCTTACGTGTTATTTCTGTATGCTGTTATATGTACACCGACCAACCAAGATGCTGGGCCGACTGTAGCGACAGCTATTATAACACAGATACAGTTAGAGGTACTGCGACTTAGAGCAATAACTGAATACAGTGTGCAGGTCCTGGCTTTAACAGCTCACAAGATTACTGGAACATTGAGTTTCAAAGGAAGTCAGATACTCACTGTCAGCACTGTAGAAGGAGGTAAATATTGGTCATAAAATATTACCTTTATCAGCTTTCATTAGATAGTTATTCTGAATTTTTCGGGTGAAAATATCAATTATGTGAGTCCACAACCTACCAAGAGTACGTAGAGATGATCAGGATAGGGATCCGTGGCCCAAGATCAAGCGGAACATGGTGCCTCATTCTTGAATCATTGTTCCTGATCCGGATCATCCCAATGAACCGCACGATACACTGTAAGGGACTAACCGACAGTAAATAGAGTATCATCGAGTTTCCAAGACGAAAAGTTCCCCTCCAAAACATATATTCGTATGAAAGGGTATCTGTACTAAACAGAAAGAAAATGAATCATAGAAATTTGGCAGCTATGGAACAGTGTTTTGCCTTCATGGCAGGTATATATCTAGGTACAATATAAGACTAATATAATATACTGTAATTACTTTTGTTATTTTTCAGTCCCAAGCGAGTCGCCCGGTAACGTGACTGCACTAAGTCCTGATTCGAACTCTATAAACGTATCTTGGTCTCACATCGCAAATGATAGTGTGAACGGAAAGCTACTAGGGTACAAGATTTTCTATCGCACCCTCTTAGACGATGGAAATTATTCAATGGTTACAGTTGGACCATCCACCTTGCAAGTCATTATTAGCAAATACTTTATTTATACTGATATCTATGAGGTCAGGGTTGCAGGGTTTACAGCCGTTGGCGTCGGAGTGAAGAGCGAGTCGGTGCTAGTCCAACCAGGTAAAGGACTTCTTGCATGACAGTTAATTTTCTGAGAAGAAGCCCCCGGCCGTACAGGAAATTTAAAATAAGCTATTAATGATGAGTATTTTTTTTTTTTGAAATAAACTAAAAGTCTCTCGCATGTTTTTAGCTAATGTTATCGCCAATAAGATTACAGACACAGTACTCTCAATAACGCATCAGTGTGGGTGGAAAATTCCGCCAAAATGTCTGCACCTTGCATATTAAAGGCATTTTCTTTAGAATGACGTCGAAAAGTAAAAACTCAAAAGACAGAATTTCATCGAAGGAAATCTTAAAATCATTAAGAAATTAGTTTATTGTCATAGACACTCCTAAGGACTTCTCTTCAAAACCAACAAGTTTCCGTAAGCGAAGCCTCATAAACAATGAATAATTTCTCCTTTTATAACAATACAATACAGTGTTTTTCGCGGCGGGGCCTTGTAGTCACTCTTCGCCCATGAAAAATATAACTTCATTCAATCAGTTTAAGCCAACAAGAATCGAAGAAATTAGTTTTAGCAGTGAACCGTAACATCGAATAATAATAGTAAAGCAGTCATTTTCACGGATTTCCAATAGAGCAGGCCGGATGCCTATTACGAACAACTGTTGTTCAAAGTGGGGCGCCATTAGAGAGAGTTAGTTAAGCTTACAAAATAATGAATAGACAGCTTATGAATGGTACTGCAACGTTGTTAATTCGAAAATTATCCTTACTTTTTCCAAGTTACATTTAATTAGGCTGTAAGTGATGAATTGGTCCTATTTCATACGACGTCCGCGCTCTATAACGCTTCATAGTTTTGCTTTGAATTTCATTTTAGGCTGTATGCGGGGCTATGTTTACGAAACAATGGGTAAGATAACAAGCCCTGGATTTCCAGAGGACTATCCAAATAATGTAGTTTGTTACTGGCTTATTGCACCTGGGTTACTGGAGTACCGACTTGTCCTTGCCTTCGATACTTTCAATACAGAGGACATAGATGGAAAACCGAACTGCACGTAAGTATGTACGTAAGTAAGTACGTAAATAAGCT